>NC_056744.1:963561139-963733639 GCF_019279795.1 Protopterus annectens | reverse complement strand
GATGGCTAGTAGGAAGGCAGTCTTCCAGGAGAGGTACTTCAATTCTGCTGATGCGGCAGGTTTGAAAAGAGGTAAGGTTAGTTTCTCTAACACATAATTCAGGTCCCAGGGTGGAGTAGGAGATCTTCTGGGAGGCCTGATATTAGAAGCCCCTCTGAGGAATTGCTTAATCAAAGGATGAGAGAAGAGGGGTGGGTCTGAATCATAACAGGTGGAGATGGCAGAGGCATGGATTTTAATAGAGGAAAAGGAAAGGCCACTGTTGAGCAACTCTGCTAAGTAATCCAGGATGACAGGGATGGAAGGTTGGGAGGAACTGCCCCCTTTAGACTGTATCCAGGAGCAGAATCATTTCTATTTTATTGCATAAGATTTTCTTCTGCTGGGCCTTCTGGCCTCTGTGATGATGTCCAGGACCTGTCTGCTTAACAGTGACATCTTGCTAGTTTTTCGTGTATTAGCCATGCTGAAAGTTTGAGAGTCTGTAGGTCTGGGTGCAGTACCTTCCCTTTCTCCTGGGTCAAGAGTTCTGACCTTAGGGGAAGCAGTTTCATGGGCTGTGAGGTCAGACTGCATAGTAAGGGGTACCAATGCTGTCTGGGCCAATCCAGAGCAATGAGGATGGCCTTTGGTCTCTCCTCTCTTATTTTATATCAGAACCTTGGGGATAAGGGGTAGAGGGGGGTATGCATATACAAATAGGGAGCTCCAGGGGAAGGTCAAAGCATTCACCTTCCATGCTAGGAGGTGACACTCCTTTGTACAAAACTTGTGCAGTGGGTGGATGAGGTGTGAGGCAAAGAGGTCAAGAGGGGGTCCAGTAAGCTTCTGCTTAGGTGGTCTGCCAGTGTGTTGTTGATCCCTGGTAAGTATTGGGCCATCAGGTGCAGCCCCATAGGAGGTGGCTGTGAGCCACAGACTCGTGGCTAACCCGCACAGGGTGTAAGATTGGATGCCCCCCGCTTGTTGATGTACCACATAACTGTAGTGTTGTCTGTTTTTATAAGGAGGACCCCTGGCCTGAGAAAGGGTTGGAAGGAAGTCAGAGCATTTTGCACTGCCATCATTTCTTTCTGGTTGATGTGCAAGTGAAGTTGCTGGGCATTACAAAGGCCTTGGGTACACCTGCCTGCTAGGTGAATGCCCCAAGCTATGTCTGAGGTGTCGGTGGTGATGGTCTGGCTGAAAGGACCGAAGATGAAGGAAGACCCTTGTTCATGGTATAGGCCTCTGCCCACCAGAGAAATTCATCCCTTATGCAAGGGATCAGTGGGAGAGTGGTCTCTATGGACTAAATGCTGACACCAAAGGTTCTTTAAGTACCACTGAAGCTTTCTCATGTGAAGCCTGGCTAGAGGGATGAGAAGGATGCAAGATGCCATGTATCCCAGGGCTTGCAGGAACTTCCCCACAGTAAAGTGACTCTTGGAAGCCAGCTGGGTGAAGTATAGAGGCACGAAGCTCTGCTTTTCTGGAGGTAGGAAGGCCACATAAGGGTTGCTGTGTCTAGCACAGCTCCCAGGAAAACAATTTCCCTGGTGGGGTTTGATTTTTTTCTCATTGATGGTGAACCCTAGGGAAGTTAGGAGTTTTTCTTTGCTGCTCGCCTGAATGAGGCAGTCATCCAGGTAAGGGTAAATCTGTATATTTCTCTGTCTGCAAAATGCTATGGCCGGGGCCAAGCATTTGGTTAATACTCTGGGAGCAGCAGATAAGCCAAAGGGCTGTGCAGAGAACTGAAAGTGCTGAATGCCTGCTCTGAAGCGCAGGAAATTTCTGCATGATTCCCTGATGGGGATATGGAGGTAGGCATCTTTTAGGTCTAGGGTCACCAGCCAGGCATTTGGTGTGAGCATAGGCAGGAGCTGCTGCAAGGTTAGCATTTTGAATCTGGGGACCACCAAGGTGGGGTTCAGTTTGGATAGATCCAGGATGGGGTGCCAACTGCCCTCTTTTCTAGGTACAAGGAATAGTCTGGAGTAAAAACCTTTTCCTGTTTGTTCCAGAGGGACAGCTTCTGCTGCCCCCTAGGATATTAGTGTTTTTACCTGTTTTAAGGCCTCTGCCCACTGGTTTGGTGGGAGGTCTGGATACCCTCTTGGAATTGGGAGTTTGCTGAAGGAAAATCTATGTCCCTGAGAAATGATTTTTAATACCCATTGGTCCTTGGTTATAGAGACCCAATTGTCCTTGAAAAGGGTGAGCCTTCCTCCTAGTTTTAGATGACTGAAAGGAGGGCAGAGGGTAATAAGCCCTTGCAAGTCCTGAACCAAGGACCCTGTACATCACAGTCACGACAAGTTACCACTAAGCCATCTGAGCTCTACGGCGAATGGTTCTCGCATTAAAGAGGGCACAGAACTGGCAATGAGGGACGTCATGGTCTGGGCCTAAACAAGTGATGGAATAAAAATGAAAGTCTCGGTGTGGCATCTGCTTTCCACAGGCGAGACAATTGTTAACTTTTTCGGACATCGGTTAGAGCAAGAAAAAAGGGGTCCCCAACGGGGTACTTAGCTTTAGACCTTTTCTGCTGAAATTCGACTTCTGGTAGAGACTGACACTCATGCGAACTGCTTCTGCTACGGGCTCCATGGCAAGAAAAACTGATGTAATGACGTCGGCTGCCTTGCTTTATAGTACTGACTACCTGACATCAGACTACAAGCGACAGCAGCCAGCGCACAAAAACACTGACTCTGGTATTCGGGCCGGCCGAGGGCTACCACAGCAGGGATAACCCACAGGTGATAACTGCAACAGTGAAACACGAAGAACATCTTCCTGCTATTAAGTGATAACCTGGCAAAATTTCAAACCCCCATACACTGTAAGAACACTGCTGCCTGTGCAGACCTGTTCAAAGAAACCCTATACAAGCATGTTAACAGCTGCATAGAGGCAGCTGTACCCACCAGGAAGAAATACAGAACTAACTCAAAAAAGAAGCCATCCTGGTGGAATCACAAAATCAATAGGCTGTGAAACAGAAGGAAGGAAATCATGGCAAACATTAGGAGGCGCAGCACCCAGCAGGATGAAAGCACTCTCACATTAAACAAACTCAGAGGACAACTAAAATCTACCAATGCCAAATGTGAGGTAAATTTGGTCTCCCAGGCCAAGGACAACCACAAGGTATATTTCAGCTGTGTCCACAACCTGAAAGACAATACATAATTGTGTGCAGAGCTCATTGTAAATGGAGCCACCTATACTGAGCCAGAAAATATAGCAAACTTACTGGCCAACAAATTCATCTCCAACTTTAACCCTCACTCCCCCTCAACCTTTGCTCAGGAAATACCATCAAATCTAACTCCCACTGCTACCACTAGGGAGCAGATCATTAATGCTCTATGGCCAAGAGCACTGCATCAACAGGCCCAGACAATATCCCAGGATGCCTTCTAAACAGTATGAAACATGACCCTCTGGAATTGTTATTTAACTAGTTTCCAAACAGGCTTCAGGCTTCATGCCTCATGAATGGAGAACACCAACAGTAATCCCTCTGCACAAAGGTGGGCCATCTACAGACCCTGGAAACTACAGACCCATAAGTCTCACGAGTCTTATATGCAAACCCAGGGAAAGAATCATCATGTAAATGATCGATAATGGTATAGTAAACCTCCAGACATTGGACCCAACCCAGTTTGGCTTCATCAAGAGCAAGTCAGGCAGATGAGCGCTTTCTGCCTAACATTTCTTAATAAAAGGACTGAACCGTCTCCAGGCTCCTTTCTTTATGGAACAAAATCAGCTGCAGTATACTCTGGCCAGAAACTCTGCTCCCCTATAGCTGGGAGTGAAGAAGCCTTCGATTCACCACCAACAGTAACAGTGTACTATGAACCGCAGGAACAGTGTGCTGGGAACCAGAACTGCTTAAAAACGGGTCCACAAAGATTCTTGTATTCCAGAATATACCAAGGTGTGACTGGCTCCCATGGCCCAAGCAGGTAATACTAGGATTTTTGTTTACTCATTTATTTAGAACAGAAAGATACTAGATATATTATTATGTGCAGGCTTGTTTAATGAACTATTGGATGTAAAATAAATAGAAAGGGCTAAGAGAAGCCCAGTGAAAAAGCATTTTCCCCTTGTGGAAATGGATCAGGTGTCCAGAGCTGTGTTTCTATAAAACAGAGAGCAATCATGGCAAAGGAAGACTTTGCAGAAAGAATCCAAACAAATAAATCCAGAGAGAGAGAGAGAGAGAGAGAGAGAGACAGAGGGAGAGAAAGAGGCCAACAGTGATTATTGCCCATAAGTACAAGAGTTAAAGGTCCTTGCTCTGCATTTAATTAAGCCAGAAAATTGTTTTCCTTGTAAGAAAGTGGTTTATTTACATTTCTATACGATTTTAATATATAAACACTGTTGGTCTCAGCTACTTTAATGTCATGTAATGTGGTGTTTGTATGTATACGTACATTTATATTTAAAAAAAAACATAAAAGGGTAAAAAGTACACCTACATCACACAGACAAACCTTAGTAAAAACTATAAGATCCAGAAAAGCTAAAGTGCTCAGTGTGTAATACCTTAAATCTCCTATAGTAAAGGCCCATGGGATACACGCAAATAACATACCAGTGTTTCAGTGAAACATTGGTTTTAAATGCTCATGACTTTTTTGCTTTTACATTTTTTTTAAAGTCTTTAAAAGTGCATTCTGGCCAATAAAGCCAAATCCCACTAGCTGTAGACATGCCATGTTTTGCCCTTTTTCAGAGCCCGTCAGTACAGCATAACTAGACAGTTTGGCCACAGAGCTTAAAAAGTAAAGGTCATATTTTACAATTAATTTCCTTTCTAATTGTATCCTTCATGATAAAGTTGCAAGTGTCTTGCAAAAAAATAAAGATTATAGTATACTGTTCGAGCTTTTAGTTTTGGTTTTCACTCAGTTTTTCTCTATAACCACACCCACACAATGATGTCACTGAAGTATTGAACAATGATTTACATACAGTTGAATGCATTACGGATAATCAAAAACAACTTAGCTCTTTAGAGGACTTCTTCTTATTTACATTATTGTTTCAGTACTACAGCATAACATTTTATTATTCAATCTGAATAAGAAGTAGTGAACAATTTGTCTTTCTAGGAAGTAAGAAACTACTGATGCATTTTTACATTGAAATATTGTAGATTATACATTATTTAGGTACTGAGGAATTCTGGGTTCAGTTTTTCATGATGTCATGGCAAGAACTTAGCTGTAAGTAAAATATTCACGGGCTGTCCTTAACAAGAAAATATAAAAAAAAAAAAAACTTGCATCTAAAACTTCACAATTTGTTATTCCATATGGAAAAGATGTTACATCCAACCTCAAATGTTTGTTAGTTACATTTGCTTTAGAACATGACCAACACACTTTAAAAAACAAACCTTACATCCATAATATTAGGGTAACTGCAAAACATCCCAAATAACATCCAAACCAAAGTGTAAAAAGGTCACACGCATAAACCACATAGTAAAAACTACAAGAGAACCTGAGGAAAACTAAAGTCTTCAACAATGGTATGTTGTTAAGGGGTCATCTGTATTAAGGTACTATAATCAGTGAAAACTTTTGCTTGGTCTGTCTTATACTATTACATATCTATGTCTAACTATCTATACATTTAATTTATCCTTTCAATGACGGAAAGTGAAGGAGGAAAACTCAGCACAAAGTGCTTAGAAGGAGGATGGCTCTACCCCATACTAAATTACACACTGAGACACTTCTGCTGTGGAGGAATTTTCTTTCCACAGGCACATCTGTGAAGCCTTCTCTTCATGTTTAGTAAATGGCAGGTGCACAAAAGCAAATGTAACAATTTAACTAGTTACTTTGAAAGGCAGGCCAAATGTATTAATACCACAAAGGCAACTAAAACAAATACATAAAGCAAACACAAAGAAAACTGGAATTTTTCTTTCTCATTCCATGTTTTGAATGAAAATGGTAATGACCACTAAAGAATAGCAATTATAAATCAAAGTTACATAATACCCATAATAGCAAAGCTGGATGGGTAGGTCCATCCTCATCAACAGGAGGGCTAATTCCATTAGGCAGTTTGGCACCTGAAACTCTTCTCTACTAGTGCCTTCCCCCTTTTATCCACGATGGTCCACAAAAAGAGAGCTTCCACTACAGAGCTCAGTCATGTTGCCCAAAAGTGGACCATAAAAACAACAATAAACAGCTGTAGACCACATCATCAAGGGGAAGGAGGAAGGTGACTAGGTGTGTTAAAGGAAAATTTCACCTTGAAACTCCCACCCCAAAAAAATGTTTGTACCTCTGCTTGTTTTTTGAATGCATCAACATCACTCTAGGCATTTCTTACAAAACTGTAATGTTTTTACACAAAAATGGCTATCATGGGGCCTGCCATATTAATGACCTTTTATTTGTGCTTTATTGTCCCATTCCAGCAATCAATTTCAAATCCCCTTTATACAAGTCATGCTAGACTTAAGGAAGGAATATTGTCTTCCTATTCCGTTAAGATAGGATGGTTGCAATGTGAGTCACACACATCTTACACACCTTCTTCAGCAGGAGTGCTTGCATTTTTCCCCAAATGAATGACCATCACATACTTTTTCTCTGAACCTGCTTTAAGCTATTCCTTTTTCTCTGAACCTGTTTTAAGCTATTCCCAGTAAGTACATAGCTCCAGCCAAAGAAATTAGCTGAACTGCAAGATTTTCTAAGGAGTGTCATTTTGTAGTCCCTATTAGCACTGATAGAACTTCTTCCACACTATTCCAGAGGTGTCAAAGCTATTGCTATAATCTAAGAGCGGTTAATCAACATTTCAAAGAACTGGTTCTGCTACGCAACAAAGCCTGCAACAGGAACAGGAGTTTTTTGATAGCATGAATGTTAAGAGAAATGTGCTAATGTGCCTGCTATTTTTGCTCAGAAGCATTTTACATGTACAGTAAAAAGGTTTAACAATTTGTTCTTGTATTTGTGTTATGAAATGTTTTAAATTAAGGAAAAGCTGCCTTCATACACCACACTTTCCAACTTCTGTTGAATTGCTACCCCTTGATTTTGCTATACTGCAGCATACTGACACTTCCTCAAAACCATAAACCTTGAGCATGGCAAATCTTCTTTTTGCAAGACTAAGGACAGTATTCATATTTGCTGAATTTAGGAGAAGCAGAAATTTACTCTGGTTGCACCCAAATGCAACTGAGATATGATTTACAGACACAAGTTGCACTTATGCACACTAAATTTAAATAGCCTGAGAAGATCATAGGCAAATGATAGTACGACGAGATGTAAATAAACAGTATGTGGAAAATGTGCAGCCACTGTATGCTAATTAGGAACTCTTCCACCTTACTGCAACTCACAGTCGATTTTTTATGCACTTCTGTACCTTGTGTTGAATGGGCTAGAAAGATTACAGCAGTGCCTTTATCTACTCTGCAATCGGCAGAGTTGCACAACTTTGCTGCTAGCTTACCCATTCCCACACTTAACAGCCAAGATGAATGAGATACAGGCAATGTTTGACACATCTGCAGATTTCCTATAGGTCAGCAATATAAATTAGGTCTTTTCTGTAACAGTACCATCAGTCAACATGCATCAGTGTTCAGAGGTAATGACACAGCTGTTTTTGTCTTATTTTATTTCTCCAAAAGATTGGGTTTTTACATGCCTTAACAGGAATGGACCCCATTCCTAAGTCAGGGCATAATTAAAGTTCCTAGTTTCACAGGTGTTTACCATGCAGCCCAAATCTCTGACAAGTTCAGATACCCTTGATAAGTGCAAGCAGGGGCTTGGGAGGTGAAACGTTTACAAGCAGGGGCCTGAAAAATGAATTATTTACACAGGTTACCCGTGTCCATTAAAGACATTGGTGCCAAATCAGGGACAAATTTCCTTTTCCCCATCCAACTGACCAAGTTACACTTGAAATGGGTTAGAGAGGAACTCTGCTTCACATGGATGGGGAGCCTCTTTCAAAGAAAGGGTAGTCTCTGGGATACATACTTCTCTCTCCACCAGGTCCTACTTATATCACAGCCAAGGTTTAAGACTTTAAAATGGTTCATTCTGGTGCCGTTTGTTTTGCGGAAATGCAGGAGATCCATCAGGGTGGCATCTTACAATGCCTTGTATGTCAAGCATAGCTCTCTCCTCAAAGCCCGTAGGAAACAGAATACAGGGATAGGGCCTTGAGGCAGTCTACATAGGACATGTTACTTATGCCCTGTATTCTTTTAGTGGGAAACCTCTGTGGATGTTCCAACTGTTGGATATGCCTAGTTAGGTACATACCAAAGGGGGCAGTGTACTCAATGACAGGTATGACAAATGCCAAATACAGGGGAACAAGGACTTCCTTGGACCTAGATGCCATATCTTTGTTTATAAGTTACACAACATAGAATGACTTCCTCACTACTGTAGACACAACATGGTCAAAGGCTAGATTACGGTCTGTATCTGTCCCCCAAAAGTACCTGACTAGTGGGTCAAATCTTAGGGGTGTGTTGTCAATACAATAGTTACCAGGGGTGGATGACTTCCTCATGGATACTACTATGCATTTCTTGGCATTTAGTTTTAGTCCATGGCTCTGGCACCAGATGTTTGTTTGTGTCAGCCCTTCCTGAAGAACATTTGTGTCTGTGAGCAAATCAATGACATTTCCTAATTTACAATCATCTCTTAATTTAGTCAGCCAGAGGCCACTGAAACTGGCATTGACTTCAGAGAACTCATGAAATCAGTTTTGCCTCACTCTGAAATGGGACACAAGCGCTCTTCTCAGTACAAGCAATATACTCAGAATTGCCTCTTTTTGCAGTTCATAAGGGATTACGTTTATCGGTTGCATACTTAGATATGTTTGAAGATTCTTTTCTTTTATTACCCAGTTGTTTCTACTACGACTGGAACTATCTTTGTATCTTTATTCCCCCATTGCTCTAGTTTCTGTTTGCAAGTCCTGATACTTAAGTCTTTCAGTTTGTAAGACACTGTAGTCACTGCGTGTAGCAACTTTAATAATCAAAGCTGTAGCTGTCTTTTTCTCCTGAACTACAACATCCGGTCTGTTTACTTCTACCTGGTATGGGGTGATCCCATGTAATCATTACTTCATCATTTTGAACAATCTTTTGGCGGTTCAGTGGAGAAGCAGGTGGTGTAACATTTACTTTCTGGTTGCACCATTAGTTCCACATAACAAGTCTTCACAAGCCTATGCCGATTGTTAGGAAGTACTTCCATTAACAGAACTGGTTTTGAATTTGTTTTTGATTCTCTTCACATTCCAGAAAGAAGCGTTGCATTCTGTGCAACTAGACTGGTGTGCAAGTACTGCCCTCCTGTTCTGATGTCATATACAATGGCCCCTACTTCTCATTTACAACACTACTGTCAGCCAATAACGGACTCAAAGCCCAAGATGGCTCTGCTTGTTTTGCCACCACCTTCTCTAAAAAGTTCCTCCCACATGTCCTCATAACATGCATAAGGGTGTGACTCTCCTCATGACTGAAGCAGTTTCACCTGTGACTTGTGCCTGTTGTAGTATCATGCTGTAACTTTTAATCAAATCTTGTGACAAAATTGACAAACTGACACCTGCCATCCTTCTGTGAAAGTTTTAGCAAATGTGGACAATGAAAGATACTGTATCAGACATGCATCTTGCAGCACTATTTCTGACTTGTGCTTTAATATTTTCTGTTGATACTGCATGTGTTGTGCTGGCCTCTGCTGCAGTAATAGTAGTAGATATGCATGTATACATTTGCTGTGAGTGAGTGCAAATATGTAGGGTAATGCACTTCATTCATTATTTCAAATCACCTATCCCTTTGCCTACTTAGAGTGCCAATTCTAAGCAGCAATTACACTGATACATGAAGACAATAGTAAAAATAGGACTTTACACAACACTCAGTCAAGTCATTCATAAATAGTGAAAAAGCATTAAGCTGCACATCTTACCGGTAAAGAAAATAAGGATACCACTCAACAGCTGGCAATGAATTACAATGCCTCCTGCCTTCTGCAATTCATTTTGGCTGGTCCCAGCTACTCAAAACTAATTTTAGTTCAGTGATGCTTCACATGGTCTGTTGGCACTGAATGCAGATAAGTACAGCCGAAAATGGAGGGCTGAGGAAAATCTGTGTAAGATGGGATGATTTACAAACTTGTTATGCAAATTAGGCTCAGCCACACTGAGCTTTATGAATCACACCACAGCACAAGTGTGTATCTCTGGTATAGGTCCAAGTGCAATGTGCTCAACATACATGATTTCCTCCAAAAATGACCAAACTTCATGGAACCCAACTTAGGATGATTAGAATATGTGGATTGGCGGTGTGCATTTATGTGCAGGCTTTGGGCTCTACAATAACTGGTGGTCTTGCAACAGATGCTTAAAGCCTCCCTGCCCTACACAGAAGGTAAACTTACAACCTACTGGACGTGGTAATGAAGCCAGGTTTACGCTGCCAAGGTCCTGATACACCAACCCCCTGAAAGAATTACCTCTGCTGTTCCAAGGGGATTTATACTAAAGTATGTCTGTATACTATTGAGTTTTGTTAACCTTAGATGCTAGACCCACAACCCTGCTAGGTGGTTAGAACTTGCTCTAACTGTGATACTGCAGCAGCCACCCTTCCCTTTCTCTGTAGCCACTTATCCAGCCTTCTTTGCCCTCCTCTAAGCCACAATAAAGCCACTTTTCATAGGCTTCCCAGCCCCGGGCTCCACTAGGACCTTCGTTGTACTTACAAGATTTGGCCACTAGATGGCAACATGACTCCTCTTTATATTCCCCTGCCTTCTGAGTAGCTCCTGATCAACCCTAGTGTATTTTAAACTTTACTTCTACTTTCTACCCCTCTTCCCCACTACCATTTCTGTTTCCCCACCTCTTGCCTTTTAGCCTATACTCTCCCTCTGTGCACTCTGGCTATTTTCCCTATCTACATAGCTGATTGTTTCCAACCTAACCTGACCTGCAAAACACCTTCCTTTGGCTCTACCTGCTCCGTTCGCACTGCGGACTCACTCCGCTCCCCTACCCTGGCTCCCAATTCCCACCAGCCCCCAGTACATCTACATTTATACACACTAACCACACCCCCTATCCATATAACCAATCACATCCTCTAACCCCTTAAAGTGCTACAACCCACCTCCCACTAGTCGTCATCTAACTAGACTAACTGTACTCATCCCTGTATACTAACCTACACACAATACTTCTACAATGCCGCCCAACACTACCCTTACACACTTGAAACCCTTACTTCTACAAGTACTCCTACCCTTTTTGGCCATACCTTACCTACTTACTTTCTATGAACACCTAAACTGCCTAAACGTTTATAACCCCATGAAGCAAACCTCCACACCAACATGCATCATCCCTCATAGCCATAATCACACATCCTATCCACCAAAGTATTTATCAGCCAAATTACATAGACTCACCCACATAACATATTACAGCCCTAGAGCTAGAAAACCCCAGAACCTAATATGTAAAGGTTTAACTCTCACTCTGGCAGTACAAGTCCACTCCCTAATTGATGGTGACATACACCCAAACCCTGGCTCAAATTCTGCCACTACCACAGAGCCTAACACCCCAATTTCTATTAATATACACCTGCTTAACAGACCCCTAACTTTCTCCTGACAGCCCATCTCAATATTCAAAGTATAAATAATAAAGTTGCCCACCTACACGCCCTCATGGATATACATTCATTTGACATCCCCTGTCTCACTGAAACTTGGCTCAAGCCAACTATACATGACACTGCTGTTATTCCTCCAGGTTACAGTATCCTGAGACTTGACCGTAATACTAAGAAAGGTGGAGGAGTAGCTATTTTATATAAATCTGAATTACAAGTGACCTCCATAGACTCTAAACCTCCTCTAACTAGCAATGCAGAAATTCTCATCTCCAACATTCAACTCAACAAATGTAAATCTATTTATATAATCTGCATCTACCTTCCCCCAGGCAACAATATCAACACCTTAGAGGCTATCTTAAATTGGCTGTCCACCACCTACCCACAAGAAACCATAGTTCTTGGCGACTTTAATATAAACTGGAAGTGTTGTACATCTGAACAGCCTTCTATCCATATCAACCTACATGGTTTTACGCAAACCATTACATCCCCCACTAGAACCAATAAATATAATAACAATGACAGTACTCTAGATTGGATTCTCACAAATAGTCATCACCAATCTTACAAAGTAGGCACCCTCCCTGAAGATATGTGTGATCACTCACTCACCTTCTTAATTAGGTATAAGAGTGACATCCCAAACCTAACCATTTATAAGAAAATAAGGTCAAACAAAAATTTCAACCCAGACAGCTTTCAAAAAGAACTCAAAGCTTGTGACTGGTCACCCCTGAAACACCTACCTTTAGAAGACGCCATTAAGTACTTTAATTCTAAATTTTTAACCATTCTTGACTACCATGCCCCAACATGGATAATTAGAAGCAAGTCTAAACCAGCACCACGGTTCTCCAAAACTACCAAACAAAAAAATCCTATATAGAAACAAACTCTGGGCTAGCTGACGGACAACCAAATGCCAAACAGATCACCTAACATTTAGACAATTAAGAAATGAAACTAAGCAAGCCACATTGTCAGATAAAAGAAACTTTTACAGTCACCTCCAACAAACCCAGCAAAATAAACCTCAAAAATTCTGGTCTGGTATCAATAAACTTTTACACCCAGGTCGCTCAACTACACCCCCCCCCCCCAGGCTCTAATCTCAACAGCCCTAACCAAATTGCCAATTCTTTTAACACTTTCTTCAGAGACACCATTCAATCTCTGGCCAATCAGCTATCCCCCGACACTATATCTTCTTCCACTGATATCCCTAACAGCCCCCCTTATTTAATTTCCAACCTGTTCCTACATCCCTTGTCTGTACCCTTATTTAGAAACTTAAACCCACCACCCTCTCTGCAGACCTACTACCTGCAGAATACCTGCAAAAAGCTGCTAAAGCTATAGCCTACTCCATATCCATCCTCATTAACAGAACTATTTCTGAAGGAACCATTCCATCAATCTGGAAAATCTCACATATCATCCCCCTGCATAAAGGTGGTAATTCCAAAGATTTTTCTAACTATAGGCCTATAGCCACATTATCCCCACTGGCTAAAATCATGGAGAAGTGCATTCATAAGCAACTATTAAACTACCTGCTAGAAAACCTACTAACTACCTGCCAACATGGCTTCAGACCACTTCATAGCACCACCTCTGCTCTCTTATCCTTCACCGACTGCATTAATAAAAATCGTAATAATGACACTATCCTCGGACCTCTTCATTGATCTGTCAAAAGCCTTTGACATGGTCAATCACCAGTTACTCATAAACATACTTAGACACTTTTCACTGGATCCACTTGCTATACAGTGGTTCCAATCCTATTTAAATAACAGGCAACAGACTGTATTATGGGAGAACAACCTGTCTTCCCACCTCCCAATTGCCCTTGGTGTCCCTCAAGGCTCCATATTGGGTCCTCTCCTCTTTTCTATTTTTACAAATGACCTACACTCTGAATTACCTCAAGCTACTTGTATCCAATACGCGGATGATTCCACATTAATATGCTCAGCCTCTTCACCATCACAACTTCAGTCCCTAACCCACAACGTGTTTAACACAGTAGAGAATTGGCTCCTTCACCGAAGTCTCATCCTGAACCCAAACAAAACAAAAATGCTACTTTTCACTCCCACCCGCAGAGCCTCCCCACTGAACTTCACTGTTACATCTAGCAATGGTACTATCATATCTCCCAATTTTACCACAAAACTTGGAGTACTAATCGATAACAACCTTACCTTTGAGCCCCATATTAACAACACTATAAAAGCAGTAAACAAGAAACTAGGTTCCCTCTACAGGATCAAACCCTTTCTGACTCCACTAGCCAGGACCACTATTGCCCGTACCCACTTAATCTCAACCCTGCTATACGCATCCCCTATCTATACAAAGCTATGTAGAAGTAATCTGAACAAGCTGGCTATCTCCTACAACAATATTGCTAGATTTGCAACCGGGTCTACCTATAGAACCCATCAATGCAATAATCTTAATCAACTAGGATGGTTAGAGTTGTTAAATCTTATTCTATTGAACCAACTACTCCAATACACCTCACTAATCTGATCACCCCATACGCTCATCAAATAAATTACTGATACAGATAGGTAAAACCAACAATCTGGCCGGAGACTTTCTGTTCTCTAACACAGTGGGGAAAACATGGAACACCCTCCCTAATGACCTAACCTCTTTACCTTCAATTACCCTATTTAAAACCAAACTCAAACCATACCTTAAATCACACTGGCTATGCCCCTGTGCAAACCCAGACTAACTACCTCCCTTGTCTTCAGTCACTAATCTTCTTACTTGCACTAACTAATGCATCTTTTTACTAACAATAATGTGTGTGTAACTTTTTAAAGTGCCCTATTTTTACTTATTTTTGAATATATTTTTGTATGTATATCCATACCTGTTATGTAACTAGGAATGTTTTTCTTACTCATAAGCTAAAATGTAATGAACTGTTCTAACTTGCCAAAACTTGGGAATGTACCGGTGTTCTGTAAATACTTTTCTGACGTGCGGAGCTTTTCTTCCCGGGCCTCCACTGAAAATGGACATATATCCAGTTGGACCAGCCTGGTCAACAAATGTAAAATAAATAAATAATTGATGCTGATCATTTGACAAATATTGCATATGGACACAGCACCACTTTACACCAATTGTCCTTGTGTGTCGCTGTGAACTACAGTACTATGAATATCACTCAAACACTACTTTCCAAAAATTGCTGCCATTACAGAAATACAGCTTACAAGCAGTTCACTGCACATGTCCAAAGTGGAATGCTCCTTCTGAAACTCAAGGAAGTGTAGGATAAATTATACCATTGTCAAATTAAAAAGGATTATGTTGACCTCACTACCAAAAAAACAAAAAGACTGATGTGCAATGTCTACTTTACATGACATTAAGAGGACTTCAATTTAGCATCACAGCTTTCCGAGACATTTAGAGAAAAATCATAAAATGTATTTTCTTTTTAAAATATCAAGATATCTGCAGTTCATCATGTCCCCCCCTCCCCCACCAAAGGATAGAAAGTACAGTTGTGTACTCTTACCATAAAATGTAGATGTTCGAGTGTGTTCACTGTTGCAGTCATGACTGTAGGGTTCTTCCCTATCAGCCAAAATACCTCATAACAGACAATACTCAAAGAAAAACAAAAGAGGGTAGGGAGGTTGTAATGCTTAGAAAAAGTATGTACAGAACTCCAAGTAGCAGCGAACTTGATGCAATGGGCAATCCACTTGGAAATAGTTTGCTTAGTGATTGCTTTCCGAATATCTTTGTCCTGTCAGGTATAAAAGAAGCTGCCTGGACTTTCTTCCTCACTTTGAGGATTAGGATAAAAGGTAGGCAAATGAATAGACTGATTCAAATTCTTCTAACAGAGGTAATAAAAAGAAAAGCAGTTTTCCAAGACAAAATTTCAAAAAGCTGCAGGTTCAAAAGGAGACAAGGTTAATTTCTCCAAAACATAGTTAAGATCCCAAGTGAATAGGAGCCCTCATAGGGGGCCGAATATTCTTAGCACCTTTAAGAAATTGTTTAAGTAATGGATGAGAAAAAATTGGAGGATCCGTATCGTAATGTGCAGAAATAGCAGAAGCATGAAGCTTAACAGACGAAAAAGATAGGCCCGTATGTAACAACTCTGTCAGATACTGTAAAATCAGAGGAATGTTCAGAACATCAGAATCACCACCCTGGATTTGATTCCAGGAGCAAAATCCTTTCCATTTACCCGCATAAGATTTTCTAGTGCTGGGCCGTCTAGCTTCAAGGATTACATCCATAACCTGTTTGGAAAGGGTAGAGGTGTTTACAGACCCTGGATTCGCCAGGCAGCTAGATTCAGAGTTTTGACATGACTGTGCAGTATCCGGCCGTCCTGTTGAGACAGTAGATGAGGGATTTGAAGCAGAATCCAGGGAAGCTCCTGAACCAGGTTCATCAGAGTGGAATACCAGAATTGCCGAGGCCAGTTGGGAGCCAGTAAAATCATTTGCGGTCTGTCCTGTTTCATCTTCAGAAGTACCCGAGGTAGAAGAGGAAAAGGAGGAAAAGCATATACTGAGAGGTGTTTCCAACTGAATGAGAGGGCATCCACTTTCCATGCTAGTTTGTGGTAGGTACTTGTGCAGAATGTCAGAAGTTGATGATTCTGAGGGGATGCAAAGAGATCTATGTCCGGACATCCCCACGCCTGTATAATCATCCTGAATATCCGAACATCCAACATCCATTCGTGTGGATCGAAATGTGTCTGCTCAATGTGTCTGCCAGAGTGTTGTCTTTTCCTGGCAGGAATTGCACTTGTAAGTCGACACTGCAGGTCAGAGCAGTGTACCATAGAGTCATGGCTAATCTGCACAGGGGGTAAGAGTAAGAGCCCCCCTGCCTGTTTATGTACCACGTCACTGTAGTGTTGTCTGTCTGTATCAACAATTGTCCTGGGAGAAGAAGGTCCCTGAAGGCCATCAGGGCATTCTGTACAGCCAGCATCTCCTTCAAATTTATGTGCAGGTGTGTTTGCTCCTTTGTCCAAACACCCTGAAGACATCTCCCGTGCATGTGGGCTCCCCAGGCATAATCTGAAGCATCCGTCGTCAGAACTTGGTTGGTCGGTGGAGGACAAAAAGGCTTCCCTTGCTCTGTAGACAGGCTTCGGCCCATCAAAGTAACTCTTGCTGGAGACAAGGCAAAATCGGGATCACTGTTTCCAAACTGTGGTAATGCTGAGACCATACACTCTTGAGGTACCAGTGCAGTTTCCTCATATGCAGTCTTGCATATGGTATTAGTAGAATGCAGGAAGCCATGTAACCCAAAGCCTGCAGAATTTTTCTTGCAGTCTGCTGTTTCATTGAAGCCAGGTGTCGGAAAGAAGAAGCCAGTTGCACTTTTTTGTCTGGTGTCAAGGAAGCCATCTGGGTTATAGTACTCAGAAGAGCACCCAGGAAAGTAATCTGTTGTGTGGGTGCCAGATTTGATTTCTTTAGATTCACTGTGAAACCGAGGTACTAAAGAAGATGCTGCACAAAAGCTAGATGCCGAAGTAGAGTGTCTTCCGCTTGAATAAGACAGTCGTCCAGATAAGGCTATATTTGAATCCCCTTCTGTCTGCAAAATGCCATTACTGGTGCCAGGCACTTTGTAAAGACCCTAGGTGCAGTAGATAAGCCAAAGGGCAGCACAGAGAACTGGTAATGCTTCGAGCCTGCTTTGAAACGCAGATACCTTCTGCACTCTTGCCTTATAGGAATATGCAGATAAGCTTATTTTAAGTCCAAAGTCACCATCCAAGCGTTCTTGCCCAACATACGCAGCAGCTGCTGCAGAGTGAGCATCTTGAATTTTGGTATATCTAGGAAGGTGTTTAGTACAGAAAGGTCCAGGATTGGACTCCACAAATTTTCCTTCCTGGGAACCAGGAAAAGTCTGGAATAAAAACCTTGCCCTATTTCTAAATTTGGTACCAGTTTTATGGCCCTCATAGCCAGGAGGGACTGAACCTGCCAGTGCGCCTCTGCCCACTGATGATTTGGCAGATCTGGCCAACCGTTCGGTTTTGGCAAGGTGTGGAAATGACATCTGTAACCTCTTGAGACTATGTCCAGAACCCATTTGTCCCGGGTTATGTGGCTCCAGTTTTGATAAAAAAGAGAAATCCTTCCTCCCAAAGGTGCTTCCAGGAGAGGAGCCCCTGGAAGCAGAAAGGGAGAGTCATAAAGACTGTTTTTGGTAGGGTTGAGACTTATCTTCACCTCCCTTGGGAGAGGGGGCACTCCACTGCCTATTCCTAAAATGGGTCTGTGCCTGTCCCCTACCTCTGGAATGCCTGAATCTGCCTCTCTGAGACCTGTCTGAGCCCGGAAAGGACCAAGGTTTAGCTGGCCAGTGTCTGCTAAATCTAGGAGGTTGCACCTGTAGAAAACCCTTAACCGTCTGCATAGATTTGGCTTTGTCCTCCATTTTCTTTAATACCTCTTCAGCTTCGGACCCAAACAGAACATCATGCTGCAAAGGAGCATCCAAAAATTTGGCTATAACCTGATCCGGCAACTTTGTTCCTTCAACCAAGCATGTCTTCTAATGACTGCACCAGTCATTGCAGCCCTACAAAAAGCTTCCAAAGAATCAAAAACACAATGCAGGGTATTTTTACCCACCTGTTCAATAGCATGCAATAAATCCTGTAACTCCTGATTATCTGCACCAATAGAAACAGCTGACATCTTTTGTTTAAATACAGACAAAAGGTATTGCTGATACTTCAGCATATGAAATTGACAGTTCAAAGCCCTAATAGACAATGTAGCAGAAGTATAAACTTTTTTACCCCATCTCTCCAAAGCCCTGGACTCTCGGTCAGAGGGAATAAGATTTTTAGCAGAGGCCGCTTTAACACCCTTAGGACCCTGAGAAATTGTTTCCAGATCAGGCAAAAGATTCTTAAAAAGAAACGTGTGAGAATCTGGAACCCTATAATACCTATCTGGTTTGACCAGAGCAGGGGGAAAAGAATCAGGAGAGAGAAGCTTCCGAAAAAACATCATCTACAATGTCCAATACAGGGGGAATAGCCAGAGGCCTATGTTGTGGGAGAAGAAGAAAATCCCCAAGCCTTTTCTTGGATTCAGAGAATTCCTGCCCTTCCCAGTGAAAATGCACCCTCATATCATGCAAAGTTTCACCAAAAGAATAATCCTCAGGAGGAGAAGCTGAAGGAAAGGAATCTTCAGCATCAGAATCCTCATAAGGAGGAAAAGAATAATCCTGCTCAAGGGAAGAAGCAGAAGAAACAGACATTTGATCTGAAGAATCATAATCGGACTGCAATCTAGGCTTCTTGTCAGGAGGGGGGTGTGAACCCCTGATCATAGTTAAGAGATCTTCAGCCATCCTAAGCATCTGCCTCTGAGGCCTAGGACCCTGATCAAAAGGTGCCTGTGCTTGCCATTTCACTTTAGCTGGAGCCTTAGACTTTGTCTTTGAATGTAAAACTGAATCCACATTTACAGGAAGCTGCGAAGGCCTGAGAACTCCCTCAGAAGCCGGACCCAACTGAGGGAGCAGTATCCGAAGGTCCAGTCCCTGGCAATTCTGAAGACCCCATCAGCTCCACACCGGAGTTGGTACAGGCAATTGGTTCAAAAGAGGTGGATGACAGGGGCTGCAAAGGCGCCTCACTAACGAGCGACAAACCAGCAACTGGCAATAACTGAGTAACATCCTTTGCTGTGGACCTCAGAGGCCTGTCTGCATCCTTGCGCCTCTTACACACCCCAGAAGCCGGAAAAGAATCCGAAGACATGTTATAATTAAACCTTTTTCCAAAATAGTAAAAGGCAAAGTTATATCCACGCCTAATAGTACGCTGATTAAATCTAGCACAAAAAACGCACAATTAGACAGGGAATACAGTAAGAGTGAAAATCCCTATGAGGTATTTGCTTCCCACAAGAAATACAATTAACTTTTAATGACATCTGACTGGAACAAGAAAAAGACCTCCCGAATGGGGTACTTATCTTATAAAACGAAAATCCTGGGATTAAATCCGAAAACAAACAGAAACAGGCCAACCAGCATCAGTGAACTGCAAAGGGCACCGCGTGGCAAGAAAGACTGGGGAAATGGCGTCAGCTGAGGTCTTTATACCTTCTGACACATTGACGTCAGGATAAAAGCGACCTCAGCTGACGCCCGATCCAGACTTTGGGACTCTGGCCAATCAGGGGCTGCTGCTGGCAGGAAGAACCCTACAGTTATGACTGCAACAGTGAACCACGAAGGACATCTGCCCAAATCAGCTCTGCTCTGCAGAAAGGGAGCCAGGTACTATCCCCATCAACTAGGTGCACTAATACTGTTTCTCTTCCTCTCTGCGATAAAGACAGTGTAAGCCAGTTTCACAATGCTCTCTCTCCCTCCTTTTTTTTTTAAACAATGCAATAGCAGAGGCTATCCTACTGACATTAGCAGTGGGCAGTACCTAACAGATCTCCCTGTGTCTGTGATATGTCATGCAGATGGAGAGAAATTCCTCTGCCTAACTATGCAAGAAGTTAGGCTTCAAAAAAGGTGGATTGGGCTTTCTTTCCTTTGATTCCAAGACAAAAAAATAAAAGTTCTACAAAGTAAAGTAAAGGTAGGCTACTTGTACCCAAGAAATACTGGAACCATACTGTACGGAGAAAAGAAACCTAATGTTTGAGTTAACTGTAGGAGAAAATGGATTTTTCCTTTAACAAGGATGGACTACTTATCCAGATTAACTGTTACAGCTGTTACAGTCAGTATACAAATTTCATGTCTGATATGAGGAAGTCCATGTCCTGGGTAACAGCAGAACAGAGTCCCAAGCTTATCTTCCCGAGTGATCTCTCTCATGGGAACATATCTCTAATTACAGTGAGCCACAGGGAGACAAAAACCTAAAATGAATGTCCAGCTCAGTGTGTTGCAAAAGTGAGCAGTGCAGCCTACAGCTGCCACAAAAATGTCTAATGTCAGGCTGTGATTCTGAAGATCTGAGAGATAACCATTGCCCTGGTAGAATGTGCCCTAAGCTGAGAGGGCAAAGTTTTATTATATTTCTTATAATACATTTTAATGCAGTCAACCAACCATTTAGACACTGTCACTTTAGAAAACTTAAAACCCATCTTTTGTGAAGAAATATATAAACAACTTTTTCTTTTCTGACAGATTTGGTTCCCTTCACATAAAATCTAAGTTGTCTGTGGACATCCATGCAATGCAACAAATATTCTTCTCCATTTGAATAGTTTGGAAATTATACTAGAAGATGGGCGGGCTGGCTGGTGTTAGTCTTGGTGGCTACCTTAATCATACGTCGTTTGTTTATAAGGAAAAAATCAAAGAGTTTACATGTTGGATAGCTTTATATTAAACTCTGGATGTGAGAGAGTGCTGTTTTTTGCTTTTTGAGGTAGTATCTTGGATTTTGTGGTTTTAGTGACTGCTTGGTGCCTTTATTTAAGCAATAACCGATGACGTGGCATGGTATACTGAAGATTTACTCACAGCTGGTGTGGTTTAATCATGAGGGGTAAGCCTGTGTGATTAAATAAAGCCAACCTTGGGTAAATCTTCAATGTACCACAATCACGGAGTCGGTTACTGCTATTATAAAATTACATTACTTAAGAAAAAAATACTTTTCTTAAATAATGTCTTTGTATAATGGCGCATTACTGTTCTTCCGCCAATGGTGGTATACTGCTTCCTTGTGTTGATGTACTGCGCATGCGTATGGGACTTGTGTTCCCATGCATACCCAGTACATCAATGCTTTGAAAAGGAAGCAACGAAGAAAATAAAGTCTCAGTTGCTCCTTTTTTTTTTTTTTTTTTTTAAAAAGTTTTGGACACCTTATACCAACGGAAAAAAGTTCAGGTGACTGGACCTTTTTCCGTTGGTATATTGTGGGATCTACAATGGGCACGCTGGCCAGTGTGCACGTTTTGGAATATTAATGGGGGGGGGGGTCATTGTATAATCAGCATTTTACAATGTTGTTTAAAAGGAAACTCTATCCTTGTGAAATACAAGGTATGGGCAATTTACAGTTAAGCCCTGCTATTCTGACACTATTCTTGCTGTGGTTAACAGTTACTGGAAAGCAGCTTTCAAGACAAAAAAAACAATCAACTTTGTATGTAAAGTGGTTTCAGAAGGACTGAAATTGAACTTTTCAGGCACCAAAGTATAAATCCCATTAAGTATCAGGAACCTTTCAGAAGGTATGATCAGAAATATACGAAATATATATTTTAAGGTAAGCCTCACGCAGTTTTAAATATGCCAAAAGAACTGGAGGCTTGGAGAAAGCTGGAGATGGCAGATGGGTAAACTTTAATGGAGAAAATCAGAGGTCTATGTAAATTATTTGAGAAAAATAATAATTTAGCACTGTAGCAATGGAGGAATACAAGCCTTCAGAAGTAACCCATATAGAAAAGAGTGTCTATTAGCTCTTGTCTCTCTAACACTAGGCTTGTGAACAGAGGCAAGAATTTGGATTGTTATACAGGGACCTAAAAGTCTGCAGATGTACATGCTTCTCTAGGAGATAAGGCCTAAGCAAGCCTATCAAGCCTAAAATTGGGACAACAGGAACCATTTTAGATTTATTCTGTGTGGATTTCTGACTGAATTTGAAAAGAAGACAAAATGGGTGAAACAGTGCATACAAGTCCAGGGGTCCATTTCTGGAGGGCAATATCCCTTGAGGATATTCCCTTGGTGGAGGTATCAGGAAAAGATGATGCGGCACTTAACATTGGCTGGTGATGCAAATGAGTTGCATCAAACTTTCTCTTAGTGATGGAACAGCTTCCAATCTACTGACAGGCTAAGGGACCACTAGTCAAGCATCAGTAAAAAATGACTGAGCCAGTACATTATAGAACCAGCTTCCCCAAGAATCTGGCCAAAAGTCATGAAACAGTCTGCTGACACAGCCCATTCCCACATCATCAATACTTCTTGACAGACATACCAATCCAGTGCCATGTTGTCAATGTGGTTCCTAAGTAGGTACTCGGCTATTAGCCCTGGGGCCTATATAAGCCCAGCCAAAAAGGTACCCTGGCTTTTGCCACCCAAGAAAATTATTTTTCTGTGCCACTGTCAAGCAGAGCCACAAAGGTGATCCTTGGGGTGAATTTCCTACTTCCCTATTAACTGTTGCACTTTGGTGTATGGAATACTGAAAGGCCTGAACTGTGAGAGGGACCACCCTCATCTCCAAAACACTGATGTACAAACTGCTCTCAGACTGTGACTATACACTTTGGGAAGTCAACCCTTGGGAATGAGCCCCTCTTATCTTGGGGCAAAGGTGTCTGCAGAACAAAAAGCCCTTACAGGGGTTGGAACTGAATTATGCTACCTAGAGTTAATTTTGCAATTTGAAACAGCCATTTGGTTTGTATTCTGCAAATACTGGAACTTCTAACTTGAAGGTTCAGAGGATTCATAAACTAGGAACAATGAACTTTCAGGGGTCCACTGAAGAACTTCTATAAAATATTTGTGAAGGAACTATGTAGATTGTTCCTGGCATCAGTTTCAAACATCTTACACATATGAAGGCTGTTACTGACAAACACTGAAAATTTTCTGAAATCACATTTTATAATAGAACAATGCTGAACAGGGGAAGACAAGTCTAGTATAACTGCATCTACAAAAAAAGTCTGGGAAGCTCAGCATTTCTAAAGGCTTCAACTGGGACCCTGCATTGATCACTGTAATTTCAAAGGACTGGAAAAGGTTGAAAATACACTCATGATAGAGAGTTAACCTGTTCCTTGAAGAAGAGGCCAAGAGACAGTTGTCCTGGTAAGCAATTTCTCCTTAGAGATATACATTTGGTAAATACACTAAATACCATGGAAACCAATGTGTGACTAAATTGCAAGGTCTTGTATTATTAATGATCAACTTCTACCCAGAAAAAAAAAATCTCCTGGACTCCTTTGCAATCTTGACAAGGAGGGACAAAAATAAAATTCAATCTATTTTTGACAGAAAGGAAAGGATGAACTGTATGGTGACAAATCTGAAAGGTTTCTTTCAGGATAATTCTGAGGAGACTACATGAATTCATCAAATTTACTTAGCATTGGTTTACTCAGATTGCCCAGCATGGCATAAGTTGCCCCTTTTCAATGGAAGCCCGGACAGAAAAGCTCAAAATATAAATCCATGTACAAAAGCTTCAAAAAGTAGATAAGAAAACATTAAAATTACTTTAAGCAGTTTAACAGAATTAATGCAAAAACAGCACAATGTAAAACAAACAAAGTTTTACAAAAACTTAGATTTTATTCGTGGCTTGCAAAAAGAGTGTAACAATGGTTCAAGTGAGGTTTGAGGAATAAAAGTATTTAAGAAAATGCATTCGTGGAAGTGCCAGTTACACAGCAGTGTGCAGAAGAAGCAAGTCAAAATATCTGAGAAGCAACAGCAGGGAAATAGATAGAGGTGTTAGCGCTTGAAGTGACTGGCTCATGAACTGGATGTGGCTGAGGCTGGAACAAACAGCAGATAAACTGAGTGAGAGGAAGACTAGGGAAGGCTGAGTAATGAAATGTAGGATTATTATCAAGAAGAAAGAGACTGTAAGGTGCCAGTGTATGGTTCATGGCTAGGGGACGGAGACACAGAAGGGATGTAATGTGAAAGAGGATGAAAGAAAAGGGGAGAGGAAACACAAGGTACCAAGACAGGAGATGTTGAAGGAGAAATAGCAGGGTGTAATCAAAATGGGTGTGGGGTAAGGGGAAAAGTAGAAAGTGGTAAAGAAAGAGGAGAATACAGTGGTTTAGGAAGAAGGGATAAGAGAGGGACAGGCTGCAGGATCAGGGATAGCACAGCTTAGAATACACTGTAAATGGATAGGAATTTTTGTCTATCCAATATCTAAGCAAAAACACAGCCATGTGTTCATTAGGTGCTGTTTTAAATGAAACTTGAAAGATTTCACCCAAGGTATTTCTGTAAGGGCAAAGGGGATAGAGTTCCAGATTTCAGTGATATAGGAGGAACAGAGCATCTACAGCACAGTATTTTTTATCTAATGAGAGAAGAGCCCAGTATGGTTAGAAGTACTGAAGGGTGAGTTAGGCTAGGGCATTTTTCAGGTTTGTGAAAAAAGGTTAGATGTCTCTATATCAACTACATACCATGGAGAATGAGGCAGTTCTAGCCATTGTATCTGTTTTAGTTCTACACAGTGGTGAGAATTTTGTGTCACCTGAGCAGCAAACCTGTTGAAGCATTGCTCAAGACAGGTCTGGGTTACCTGAAGATTAATGAGAACAGCGGCTGCACAGAGAAGAGTTAGAAGAAGGAAAGCTGAAGCAATGTACTTTCTATCAGTTAGGCAAGGTTTTATCTGGCAGAGTGCACTAATTTTCTGAGGAGTTTCAAGTTGTCATCAAGTATTTAAAATCTCGTAGCTTATGTGGGGTTATAGCGGGCAAAATTCTTGAAAGCCAGTAAGTCGTAAGCTTGACAATCAAACCTACAAATCCATCCTGCTACAGACATCTTCCCATGTATTTATGTAATTTTATTTTTATTAAACATTTTTTACCGAGAAAGTCCGACTTGGAACAAAGCTAATTTTCAGCGGAGGCATGGGGAGAAACACTCTTGATGCACGTCTTTGTAATTTATATTGGGTGTGATGTTGATGCAGGAGGACTGCATACATTTTCTATTCTTTTATTTTCACTGTAAGGCTATCTTCAATGAATAAAAAATAAAAAATAAAAAAGTAAGGCAAGAATTCCTCTTATACAGTCTGTACTACATTACTAAATGCCGGTCAGAAGAAAATAAAGGAATTTGCCAACTATGTTATTAACCTGTCCATCACAGATATATGCTAGTAAAGTACAATAAAACACATTTTAAAAATTATAATTTAATTAGATTTTTCTTTTAGTTCGGCAAAGTCATAGATGAAATATAGTTAAAACTTGTTATACAGGTACTGATTTCAGTTAGAAGATTCAAGTGCACATAACAGATCCACATTAAAAAAAAAAAATAAAAGGAAAACAATTTTGTTTTTTTCTTTCAATGAATGAAACAATTAATTACTTACACAAACTTTAATTGTTCTTAATTCTGAGTTTATATAAAAAGCATGCTGTTTAGAAACCTTTTACTCTCTGGAAGACATATGTAAAGTTGAGGTACCAGAAGTAAGACTGGACTGACTTAATGGTAAAAAATGCATGTATTCAGTAGTTTTCTTATATAATTATTTTGCAGGAGCAGTATATAAACACTTTCCATGAGACCTCTCTCTTTCTGTGTGTGTGTGTGTGGGGGGACTGCAGAGCTGCAGGGTAAGATGAGCACCGTGGCAGAATGTACATCAGTGCCTGTACAACAGGACATTCTCCACCCAAGGAGACACTATGTTCAGCAACATGCCAACGACAAACCTACCATGAAGCCTGCTGGCTGCAGTGTGGGCAATGTGTAGTGCTGTCTTAGAATAAGGGTGATTAGGGCATTGAGAGTGGACATAGCCACAGTGCCTTACACAAAGAAGCAGATTAATTATTCAAAAGCCAAATGAAATGCCACAGCAGATTAACTCAAGTGAAATGCCACTGTCAAACATTCTGTCGATTATGCCAGTCTGTCCAAAGCAGTTACTGCAAGGGACATTCCCCTTATTCCCTTTAGTGACCCTGCAGCTATAACAGTAGTAGTGGTGCAGGGAGTGCAGCCCCTACATGGCAGTCTATGAGACAGATCTGGCTTTCAAATCAAGACTACACTCGCAGCATTTATTTTTTTGGTGAAACACCACATGCTTTGTGAGCTAACAGTTATTTCTTCCAGAGCTGCCAGTTCTCCTAAATCTAACTAACCAGGGACTTACAAATCAATAGAGCTCAGACATTAAACAGACAGGCTGCATTCTTAAATTTGTGATTCACAATTGTAAAAATGTCAGAAATATAAAATAAACATTTTTTCTTGAGCACAACTGCATCAGTCAGCTATTCAAATATTCCATATGATTTGTATCATGCAAGGTGAAAAATTCTTTAATGATTCCATTAAAAGAAAGGAATTCTGGTGCGACAAGTACAAACCCAATAATATGTGACCTCAGAATGTGTTGGAAAATGATAACATAAGGAATAAAAATATCTCAATTTTAAATTACAATATACAACATTGAATATAATTTTCTTTGAATTGCATTACATAATCCAAAGTCCACAAGGAATTATAGCCCTGTAACTCACAATTTCTTAGTGCTAAACAATCTCTGCAATTCATACAACAATGCATCAAAAAAAAATCATAGTTCAGATATTCAACTTAGCTTTCAAAGTGATAGTTAACCATGGTAAATCACCCATAAAGGTTAAGCAATAGACTTTTCATAAAAGGAAGAAAGACAAGTGGAAGGTAAGAGTGAAAACTGAGGAGATATTAAATTAATATACTTTATATTACCAAGAGAAGGTACCAACTGAGAAGCAGTGGGGAATATGGCTAGTTCAAGACGCAGACAACAGGAATTCAAGAAAAGAGCAGCCCTTAGTAGGATCAACCAGAAAGAAGGCATACTGTGTGGCATCTCTGCAGCAAAGGCAATAGGGCAGACCAGCCCTTGTGATGACAGAGGATGCAGGTCTAGAGTACCTGGTTACACATGTGAGAGGAAGAAGATGCAAGTCAGGATATACCTGCACAAGAGAAAATGGAGCCTCACAACTTGCTTAGGTCTACTTAGTTTTATTGCTGACACAGTTACCAGTGCTTGACTATTGACCATAGCATCCCACCACTCCAATATTCTTTTTTTTTTTTTTGTATTTCAGAAATTTTCTTTTATTCAACCCCCTTCCCTGATCGCTGCAATGTGCAGTGTGCTACTGCCACTGACATGCTCTCCTTCTCCGGTCATTAAGCACATTATTGTAACTATAACAATGGCAATGGGACAAAATGAAGAGTTGTAGAAGGATGAGCAAAAATGCAAATTATACTTGTCTTTTCAGTGTAGGTGACATGGAGAAAATTAGGATGCAGCCTCTCAAAAGGATGGCAGAAATTTCTAATTTGAATGGAAATAGTCAAAGTAATTCCAACCTCAAACGTTGTTACTTCAGGAAAAAATGAGGAAGCCTGGAACAAAACACTGGAAACCAGTTGTTAAATATGATGCAAACAGGCAGGACAGACATTTCCACAATCAGTTTAGGGCTGTCACCTTTGGAAGAGGCAAGTTAAAACAAAGACCCAAAAGTCACACATCTTGTTCCACCCACTGTCCTGACTTATTTCCCCCTTGCTCTACCTTGCTCCACTCCTTGTCCAAACGCAGACACAGTGCACCCATTTTGCTATGTAATGGACAAATCGATTAATCTCCATGGGAACAGAATGTCTATTTTTGTTTTCTATGTGCTCTCTGGCATGACTACAGATCACCGTAGAGATGCTTCAATAAAAACTGCCAGTAGCAGGTAGTGAATTTACAATTATTGGTATTTAGTTTGCTGTAGCAAACAGAATATGGAGAACCAACTACAGTAAAGGTAGCCACTGATACTCAAGTGAACAAGGCAGGAAAAGTTTCCCAGTTGATGGGATATCCCCTGTTGTCAGTACCTAGTTGGAAATGTTTGCAAACTCATTTTAAAAATTATCAATACCCTTCCCCTAAATTTCTAGTGGGATCCCGTCTGACCCCAGACCTTTCCCCTTTGTCAGGCAAGTATAGATTAAAGTTGTACCCCCTGCAGGGTGATCAGGAAGCAATCTAGGTAAATTAAGCCCCAACAAAAAATAAAATGAGCCTCCTATGTTGAAAATAGGAAATCTTCCCTTCTCCATACAATTGCTGAAAATAGGTAATGACAAACTTACATCTCTCAGATAACAAGGTAACTACTTTGCCTGATAAGGGGTCTAGGAGACCCCTTCTGGAACCCTTACATTTCACAGATGAAGAACAAGACACTCAAGTGAAGATGGGGATGAATCAAAAGTCCTCACACAAAATATCTGCTTCCCCTGTGTCACGCTATAGTCCACTTCCTTAATTAAACTTTCCTACACACAAGTTTTCTACAAGTTCTTTTTCCATTGGTACTATTCCCAACATACACCTACACTGTTCCTGAAGCAAAGTTTTCTGGGTTTATTTTAATCTGTTTCTTAAGAAAGATAGCCCATTCTCAGTAAAAGCCTTGTGATCATGGGTAAAAGCCCTTTTGTAGGTTTCCCAACTGTCACTTATCTGCAAAGGGAATAGCTTGGAGACTAACTCATACGTTAAAGGATCTGATGATATAACTAAATTGAGGGCCATTGCAAAGGTGCAAATTCAGTTCCAGTGCTTCTGGTGAAAATCAGAGCTGAATTGTAATGGCAAAGACAAAAGGGGTGTGATCTGATGATCCCAGTGACCTATACTGAAGTGAGATGACTTGGAACCCATGGTCTCATGGTATTAAAAACTTGGAATAGGCTGTGAATCTTGATGAAAAACAAGTACACAGACTATTGGGAAGCGTAAGCAATTTGTGGGTGTCTTTCATCCCTAACATTTTAAAGTATCTAGACAAGGTCTTACCAAGAGGAAGAAGCAGTAATAAACAAGATCCTGAGTGCACCTCACCAGTGGCACAGATTGGCATTCCAGTCCCTTCCCCATATGACTATATCTTCCTGAAAGTATACCCACTTCCTTATAAAAAACTGCTGCTTCCATTGGAGATGTGCCCGGAGGCCTGTAAACTGTTAAGAATGCACCCATTCTGTCATTTAGCAATCCCTTTACACCAAAGGATCTACCCTCATTGTCTTAACTGTGCCAGAAGTTCAAATGATAACCATTTGGTAATTAAGACCAAAGTACCTCCTCCTCCTGCTGGTTTGCCTGATGGTAAAACCCCATCTGGATATCTTTCCAGAATTTTCACATGCTCAAGAATTGTTAAACAGATTCCCTGCAGTAGAACAACATGTAGAGGAGTCTCCCAATCAGACTAAATATCTTCGCCATTTTGAATGGGCTTGTAATCACATTTGCATTCAATGAAATTATGTTAATCATAGCCTTAGCAGTTCTTAAAATAAACAATTACACAAATTTTAACTAAACTTAATGTCGCCCCCAGGGAGATTTCCCTCCTCACAAAAAAGAACAGATCAGAAATAGCCCATCCGTCACAAAAGAAGGCTTGGATATTTGACCAACCCAATCTGCAGAAAGTTACAAATATTGCATTACATGAGTTATGCAGAGGCTAGACAAAAACATTATTTTAAACCATGTACAAAAACAGTCAAATCACTCCCAAGGAGAGGACCAAAAGCCCTTAACATAGCAATGACCAAGTACTTCACCTTCGACAGCCCAAAAGGGTAGCTGCGAGCAAGGTGAAATTCTTTCACTTCTGGTACTCAAGAGACTCCTTAAGGTGGCCAGCCACTCAAAGATTTACAGCTAACGAATTGCCATCAGTGTTCAGCCTGAATTATAATAAGTCCTTAAGATGCAAAACAGCTGTCCTGTACAATTAAGAGAAGGGAAATAAATAACAGGAAACACAGTCCTGCTTAACTTGAAAATAAAAGCCTTTGCTCAAAACTTGTTCTTTCTGTTCAAAAGTTCTCCAAAAGAAGACCCAATTAGCATCAATGTTATGAACCCTAACTCCGGATGCAGATACAGAAACTAACGACTTTATATCGCAATCCACTTCCTGCACTTTAACCCCTCTCCATGAAAAGCACCTCAATAAGCTACTTAAATCATGGAACTGACTCAGCATCTGCTTCAACATGAATTCCTAACTCCTCTGTTGAGATCTTGGGTACAGAACTAGAACAAAAAGAAAAAGCTGCTCTCTGGTTTCTGCCCTCCACATTTTGAATAAAAGAAAGGGCTCTAGGGCTTTGGATATAGGGCTCTTTGACAGGTACGTTTGTGATCCTGAGTTGGGTACAGTAACCCTGCATTCCTCATCACATTACGCCACAGGTACCGTAGAAGCATCAGGCAGCTTGTCCTGGGTGGGCCTGACTCAGTGAAATAAAGGCATGAGGGCCAACAGGAAGCTACACATTTAAATCAGCTGAGTAAAGAAGTCAAAACCTCCATTTGTTGAGTTGACACTAACAGCTGGTTGGAAAGCTGCTTGTCTGACCCTCGATTAAGATGTGAAACATCTATCATTTCCTTTAATGCACACATGGCAAAACATACCAATATAGGTCTGGCCCTGATACGTATAAGCTTTGTGGGGGATAGACTCTATGTACCTATTCTATGGGAAGTTCAGAAGAAAACAGTCCAATGCACTCACTTAAAAACTTTAGCATAAAACCTTTACAGTCAGCAATCTCCAACTTCTTTTCTTCAGGTCTACAAGTTTTGCCTCCTCACACTCCAACCTGCTTTCCAGCTGAATTACTCTTTGCTTGAGGTGGCAGAGTCATCTGCAAGTGTAAATAGTTGATCCGAGTGATAAGACAGGGTACCCCACATATCCTTCAGTTTTGAATCAATGCCTGTAATATAGTCTAGCAGGATTTTATTGACTTTCTGCATTTCTATCATCAGTAAATCTAACTTTTTACCCAAAGCCTCCAGGGTTGTGGGAATACTTTCTTCTCTCTTGTAAGAGCTGAACTCTCTATCCCATGTGGGTCCTTGTATCTGTGGAGTAAGCAGTCGGTCGCTAGCAAGTCATTCAAAAATTTTCATCCATAACAGAAGGCATAAACTAAGCACTTGAGCTAAACATGTGTCTGACAAGTATCCATTGTTAAACTGACCCAAGACTGAGACAGCAACTGGAGGGGCTAGGCCCAATAAATGACCTATACCATTGCTACTGGAACCATAACCACCACTCTAACTGCTTGATGCTACATATGAACAACAACACAGTATTTTAAAACATTTTTGTTCTGCATCCCCTGATCCTAATTGCTATACGTTTTACCTCTGGCATCACACTATCTTTTAAAAAAGGTAAATTCATTTGTTAATTTTCCTAGACGTTCTTGTGACCTTAGGAGGTTGTACATTTATAAAATCAGGGTGCTCCCTCCCACGCCAGACATTTGGTAAGGCACAACCCCAGCAGAACACATTTAGTTTACTATTTAATTTACTTTACTGGACAATACGGTGATTGATAAGTTCATCAACAGTAGAGACAGACCTTGAAATGTAATGCAGTACAAAGTAGGACATCTTGCTTCCTTCATCTCTCCAGATTTCCCAACACATCCAAATGCTCTGTGATCATGGTTCACCTTAAAAATACCCACAAAGTACAGAAATTAACAGGCAGACAAACTACTTTTGCTCTCCCTTACTTCTCTACGTAGGCCCTTGGAACGATAGCCTAGTATCTACCTATGAACCTATAAGAAACAAATAAGAGAGAAAAAGTGCCTAAACCAAACAGCAGCAGTATACAGAATGTTAGTAACTTCTCATCTAAAGAAAAAGACAAAGAAAAGCCCTGACTAAACTTCTAAGACTAAGGACGAACAATGAAACAGGGAAAACATTTTTCCTAGTACTGTGATTTTCTTTTTAATTAATTAATGTACTCTGTTCTGCGGACCAGTTAAGAAAATGAGTACAAAGTTCCAGGAGAAAAACTTGTATAAGTGGATTTCCATGTGTAAGCTGTCAACATATACAGTTATCTATGCAAGTTCACATTATGCAGAAGCATTATATGTAACAGACATCATAAAAGCACAAGAACAGAAATGCTAACATAGCAACAGGACACATTTCTGCAACCAAAGAGATGACACAGCTAGACCTGCACATTAGGTGTTTCACTCTATACGTATGCAGAAAAGAAAATAACAGAACTGCTAGTAAAATATTTACCTATAACCACACTAAAACACATTTAGATTTCCAATACTGAAAGTAGACGATGTTACAGTAAGTATGAAGCACAAATGAGTCAGTGTTAGAAAACTACAATGACTATAAGATGCTAGTTCAGAAAAAAGAGGAGTCTCTTGACATGATGTAAGAAATGATAAAAGTCAAATCATAAGACAGCTTTTAAACAAGAGAAAGACTGGATGAATTACAATACTTACCACTTTACAGTAATGCACAAGATATTAGCACTGAGTATATCAAGATATGATTGAGCATTTTGTTATACTTCTCATAGTTTTTAATAATGCGCGAGTATGTTTGAGAAAATAGAATACATGCACATTTACAGTCCAACTCTTGCACCCTTACTTTGATTGCTACCCTCTAAAGAGCAGAGCTTTGAACTGTATATCTTTTAGCATGTAATGAAATGTATCATAAAAACACCATTTTAAGACAGCTGTTAAGCGTATTCCAACAGTTAAAAATACCCAGTGCTACACCCTGTAAAATCCTCATTTCCATTTAGGAGAACAATTCCTAATCAATAAATGTATAACACCATACCACAGAAAATATTAAAGCAACAAGCACTAGCTTGTCCATCAACTGAAACAATGTATATGAGGCAAAGTATATGCCCTTTAAACCCCAAAATGACAAGGTATACCCCCCCTCTTAAAACCCCAAATTGTCCCATCTGTTCGTCATGAAAATATAAAATCAAGAAAAACTAGACTGACAAATCTCAAATTAACAGTCTGTATGTACATGCATAAACAACTGATTTGGGGGGGGGGGGTTACAATTTTGGCTTCTGATTGAGCAAACATGATTTTTCTCACTTCACCCTCGAGCCATTTCCAGCTGTCAAAATCACATTTCTTATGAAATATATGAACTATTCTGGTGGTTCATTTTCCATCTGGCTTTGAGCAAACAAGATTTTTTCTTACTTCACCCTGTTTGTTTGTTTTTCAACTATCAAAGTTTTTTACATCTGAACTATTCTGGTGGTTCACTTTCCATTTGGCTTTGAGTTAACATATGGTAGGTCCTAGTCTCAGACAAGTAATGGAAGGTGTCTACCAGGCCTTTTACTGCTTCAGAAGCCAATTAATTTGAAGGTTTCTCCCACCCTCCCTGATGCCTTCACTGTTAGCTATGCTGCAGTCCCTGAAAAAAAAAAAAAAAAAAAGTACATTGAAAACCACATACCACACTAAATAAGACTATGGACCACTAATTAATCCCTCTACAACTACACAGCATCTGGGGGAAATTGTTATTTAAACCACAGAATGCTGAAACTAAACTACATGAAGGGCTTACACCAAGTATCCTAAAACTCACCTTCTTACTCCTGAAGCTAAACCAATCAATAGCCAAAACTTCCTCATACCTACAGTGGAATATGATTTGCCCTTCTTACTCTCCACTGCATTATGGAAACACACAAGCTACAATGAGTAGTACAAAAAAATTAGACAATTTGCTATTTTGACCAGTCAATACACTCACCACTGTGATCTACTCAAGTGCTTTAATTACTTCGCTATATATTTACCAGGGATATAGTACAGTTTAATATAATCAAAATTCTCACACTTAGTCTTTGTAGAAAGAGGCAGTGGCGAACAGACCCATCCTACACTCTTCTCAACACATCATATGATGGACTACTGCTCCTCAGCCCTAGATTTGGCTCTTCCATAGGAGAAAGAACCTTGACCAAAATCTCCCCTACCACATGGAACCAATTCCCAAAAGAAGTAAAAATCACCAATTACTTCACAAGACAAATGAATCAACCTGCACTTGTTTGAGAGAGACAGGGTAAATAAGAGCAAGCAAAATGACACTGACATCTAACTCATCCTCCTAAAACTCTCCTTTTCAAACCCAAATGGAAATATTTATATGAAACGGATAATGTAAATGTCATACTAGCTTCATGGTATCTATGAACTAATTCTTAACAGAATATGTGTACACTTACTGATATGCTATTTTGTAGGTTAGGTTTACATTATTAGAGTAGCGATGCTATCACCATCACTTTATAAATGTCAGTCTCTCTCTACTTTTCTGAGGTCCAGGCTGTGGATGAAAAGGGTCATTGCATCAGCCCACCCAGAAGTTTATCAAATTGCAGGATGGCGTATATTAAGAATGAATGTGATCTCTGAATATCTGCACTGTCAACTGGCTGAAGGAGTTGAAGACGTAGACCCGATTTTCTTTTTTAAATATGTGTCTGATAAAGTGCTCATTATTTGAGGAGTATGTGCATTCAATTAAATTTTCCTTTTTTTGTTTCCACCACTAGGGAATATGCAGATTACTGTTTCTGCAAAACAAGGAGGTAAATGTTCCCTTACTTGACTCTATATGCTACAAGATTATATTAAAAATTCATTGCTCCTACAGGAAAAAACTTCACTTTTGTATTCTTAATAGTTCTGTTATCAAGTCACATCAAGGTTGTTTAAGGTTGTAAGGACTATTTAATTTTCCCTGAGACTGATAAAGCATTACATAAAAACAAAGATTATGGCAGTAAATGGCTCACAATACGATAAATCATTAGCTAGTTCTACATTTAAAGCAGTATACACAATAGCAACTTATTTTAGGCTGCATTGTTGGGGTGTACTTCTCAATGTCAGAAGCAGCGAGTGAGGCTTCCAACTTAATATTACATGCATTCTTGCCATTTTGCCGTTCCTTCCTATATCACACAGGCATCCATTGCTTTTACTTTTTCTACTACTGTCTATGACACTAAGCATGATAAACAATTTTTGTTAAAAGCAAACACACAAACATAACATAATTATTAATAAATAAAATGTGAGTTACACTTCTCTGAAATGCAAAAATAAAAAGTATTAGTAACTAGACTTTTTATATATATATATATATATATATATATATATATATACACACACACACACACACACACACACACTTCAAGAACTGTGCTCTCATTAGCTTGTGTATATCCAGCCTGCACAGATTACTGCAGTATAAATGCAACAAACAAGAAAAAAGTAAAAGTAGTTCTGACCAAAATCATTACTTGTGAAAGGCGTAATCTCTACCAAGATCATTTTTCTTAAGGACAGTCTTAAAGCCCTAACAAATGTACTGACTTACTCAGTAACCAAGCAATACACAAAAATGAGAACTACCAAGATTCAGTACCAGGGTTCTAGTTCTGCAGACGAGCATCCTATGCTAAACTCATATACACATATACATACAATTCTATTTTATATATATATATATATATATATATATATATATATATATATATATATATATATATATATATATAAAATTTGAAGTATATACACATATGCATGCATTTATTATAATTATACATTTTATACATATGTACGCGCATACACATATACAAACGCACACATTAGTTCTAAATAATACTCCCTAATTTTTTCCAAAAATAGCAAGAGAATATGTTTAAAGCCTTTTTTTCCAGGCAGCAATACACTGCAGAACTGAAAGCTGGTGAATTAGAAAGCCTTCAAATTACAGTTAGATTCCCTAGGTTAAGCAAGTAACTTAACTAGATAAACCCTGAAATCACACCAGTAGACATGCACTTTAAGGATCAAACACAGGAAATTACTGTTTTCATAAAAGTCAGTACGACTAAGATACTAAAATTTCAAACCTTTTCTTTCTTGACTAAGACAAATTAAAATGTCGCCATCTCTGCAGGATTATGTGACAAGAAACCCATCCTCCCTCCCCCCAAAAAAGCACTACCACCACTCTCTTTCTGGGGAAAGAAGGGCCTGGGGCAAGAATGCAATACCTGGCAAATCTTACTTTGGTCACAAACATACCAGATCAGAAAGACGCATGAAAAGACTAAACACTTAACATGATTTGTTCAAGTTTATGGTTACATCTCAGCATTTAGTGCTGTAATGCATTTGTATTGTCCTCACTTCACATTTATATTAAACTACAGCGCAAATAAATTAAGTACATGCCTAGTGATGTCACTGCAGGAATAGCAAGAGCTCTGTCCACAGACTTTAACGGGCCGGGCCGTCTGAGCATGCGTGGCAGCAAGCCATTAAAGTCTGTGGACAGAATACACACTTTCCCTACCACGGTGACACTGAGGTTAACCTTTACTTTCTAAATTCATTGTCATCATGGTAGGAAAACAAATATTTTCAAACTTTTTTTCTTTGCAAAGCAGAGGTTAGAACTGTTGACACTGTTGCAGAAATGCTGTTTGACATTTCATGCACTACGTGATGTAGTGCAAAGATAGTAAAAGAAATATGATCAATACACTGTCGCCTCATAGCAAGACGTTGTCCCATTCGATTCTCAGCTACAGCATCTTCTGTGTGGAGGCATACATAAATGGGGCATGCCTTCGTTGAAGGTTGTGCGTTAGGGCTGGTAACCCGGAACGTAAAAATCCACTACCAACCCAATCATTAGCAGACCAGAGTCCCCTAGCTGGGAAAAGCCGAAAGACACAAACAAACACTAATGAATCTGCATGGAAGAAAGCAAACAACTAAAGGGATGTCAGATGTATAGAAAAATAAAGTGCTAGCATATATATTGCATTACTTTGATAACTGAAATAAGAGCAACACTGCCAACTAGTATTGGGAATGGTTGACAAAAAAAGAAGAAAATCCTGCCGCCTTATAATACTACTTGGATAGATCATAGTACGGAATGTTCGGGACCACATAAAAATGCCAAGGTAGTCATGAAACACAGAAACTCTGCTACAGGACTAGGAATAAATGACAAACAGCATAACAAAGGAGATACGACGTGATCATGGAAGTTCTTCCAACATTCACCTTGGTAAAAACCTAAGCCAAACAGTTGAGGAGATACAAGAAGTCAGGAGTTTATATGCCCAAGTTCCACTCAGGAACAGCAACCTTACAAAATAATGTTTACCTCTCTTTTCATTTATCTCAAAATAAAATATGCAGACCACAGACTGAATGAACATGTTGTCTTGTGAAAATGAAATGGTGCTAATATCACGGTAGTTTTGTAACCATTACAAATTATATCATAATGACAATGCTATATGATGCATAAAATTAACGTCAGCATGCACATAAAAAAATTACAAAGACTAAAAAACAGGAAAAGGTGAAAAAGCCACGTGTATCTAGTTCATCAGTGCAGAACGAGACTGCTACAGAAACTGTCACTGGTCATTCCAATGCTTGCTTAACCACCAGACATATCATAATTACTGCAGGACTGTACACTGCACTTCATTCCTTCAAACCCAGCATGGAAGAATATAGAATGAACACATTCAGCCAATTCTGTGAGCCTTGGAAATTACAAAATTCTAATTTTCCAAGAATGCGTGACTCTGGTATACTGTTTTGTAGCATCTGTGAACACTAGTTTAGCACCTGGCAGCAAATCAATTATTAAAAGGCTGCAGTCTACTAATCCACATTTATTTCATACACATCCCTTACATGCCTCCAGACACAAGCCCTTAAAGTAGACAAAGACCTTTACAAGCTAATAAGTGCTTTGGATTCTATGAAACCCAAGAAAGGACAGCACTGGGAAAAAAGAAGAAAAAAGAAATAAAAAACAGATCTGCATTCCTACCCTCTTACTTGGCCTTTTAACTGACCACCTCCCAAATCTGAAAGCATATGGAAGGGTGCCGGGGGCCAGTTGTGACATGAACAAATTACTTAACAGTTTTCTACCAGCTTAAACTGGACAGGCGTGGAATGCCTGCAGCAGTAAGAAAAGAATGGAAAATTTAAATTAATATGACCTACCTTCAGACTGAGGCACCACTAAACTATAAGTGCATAAGAGTATGCTGGACACACCAGAATTCAGGTTTCAACACAATACTACAACAGGCATTTGTACCCATTACAGGAAAAGATTTTAGAAAACAGGTGATTTTCAAAATCAGGCTGAGTGTGAGAAGGATGATGAGTGGTGCATAAGACAGAATTGCAAGCCAAGAACCTGGAAACACAATATCACAACTTAAAACTGTGGTCCTGCACAGCCAGCACCCTTGCAACGTGCACCTCAATATGCTACTTATGTGCAAATTATACTATCACTGAACCTGTGATGTGCAACACAGTTATGCCTTATTGCACTAATACTTTATTGATCCATGTTTGTTTGAAGGAACATGAAAAATGAAACAACTGTTTAGGCTGGCACTCTCATGTGACTGGGAACTGCTTATGAATGGTGGTCAGTCAGCACCGACATTACAGAGATAGGAGATTCTAGCCAAGAAAAAAGTACAGTAAACTCAGTTAACCAGCACCCATGGGGATTGGTAGATGTCGGACAACTGTAGTTTCTGGTTGCTTGAGAGTTACTATTAAAGATAGGCCTGACTAATACTGTACCCTGTACTATTTGTTTATTTTGACTTGTTCTCAGGTTGGGGAGAAAGAGAATTTATTATCTTCCTTTTTAAAACTATACAAACGTAAAGTATGTTTCGAGGAGGCAGAAAGTGCAACACATGAAAATTGTACTGCATTTCTTCAATTTTTTTTTCCGGCTGCTTAAGTGCGCTGGTGGATTGAGTTCCTGTTAACTGAGAGTTTAGTGCATTATTTTACAAAAGCATCTATTATACTAATGTTCATAACAATGGATGCTGAAATGCTATATGTAGACATATATTTATATGGTTGACCATGGAGAAACAGAATGCAGATGCAATACAGTTGCATGTTAGAGAAGAAGCCTACAAGAGTTGTTAACATATAGAGTATATTAGATACCAAGCCAACACTACCCAAACTTTAGCACACATGCACAACATAACGTATTTTTGTTCATGAAAACCCACAATGTCCAGGATGAGGGATGGTTTTAGGGAACAGTGAAGGTGAGGGAAATGAAAGCTTCATACTTACCATAACTATAAATATGAACTGGAAGTTTCATCATCATCATCTGCAGCAGCAGCAGGACTAAGACCAAGATAACCTATCAGAAAATTCACTGTTGTTCTGGGAAGTATGCTCCACCAAATCTCATAAGCCCTTGCAAGACAGATGCTCCACTAACAGCAAATAAAAATTCAGAACACAGACAATAAAAACTAGCAAGGCCAGACAGGTCCAAACTGGAGGATGAGGGAAAAGATAATGACTATTGTCACACCCATGCCCTGGCCCAGCAATCAAGGAGCCTCAATCCTCACCACTAACACCAGTGAGGGGTGTCTCATATAGGAGGAAAGGACAACAAATACACACAGTAAAGTGCAATTTCCCTTAAGAGCACACAGAGATCACAGTCAGTCCAGGGCTGGTCACTCCCTTGCTCTCCAGGTCCCCAATAATACTCCCCACTGGCACAGCTATAGGGTCCAGATCTCACCCTAGTGGGCAAGCTAAAACCTCCAGCACACTCTTTGGCCAACCAGTGCTTCGTGTCCCTTCCCAAGTAGCTGACAAACACACACACTTTGAGAAGAGTTTATGCAACCACACAGACACTCCTGGGGAAGGCTGGCACAGGTTCTCCAGCTGTGCCCCTTTTTCCCAGACTATACGGTAGTACCAACTGCCACCAACCACTAATATTTATCAGCTACTCAAAGGCCCTTAAAAGGGTGTCCAATTATTACTGTGCAATATTATTATTATCCAATTGGTAGTATAGCCCAGGGCTAAAGCTATTGAAGTGGCTTTGTACAGTTTTACCAAAGGCATGCAAGTACTCAGAGCTTAAATTATCTCTACAAAAACAGCCACAGTTGAAAGGGTTTAAAAATATTTAATAACAAACAGCCAAACACAAGACAATACTTTTACTACACAGTGCTAGTCAAGAGTTCAGAGATCACATAAAAATACTTACAATAATTCAGTAGTACAGTTCTGACATCACAGAAAAGCACAGTCTAATCTTCCTAGTTTCTAGCTATTTCTAAGAGAAAACACAAGTCTAAGATAAACTTACATATAGAGCAAGACAGTGCTGGTGAGTTGGATGGTCAAGACAAAAATGCTTAATGCTCTCTGATTCTCTCTGTTTTTAAAATCACATTACTGGTTAACATTACATCATTATTCACACTTCCCTGGGTTCCCAAGCTAACAGAAACTACATTTACATTCTTCATCTCTGGGCAGAAACCAGAGCAATAAAGGACATTTATGCTTGCAAATTCTGGCCATTAACTCTGGCCTTAAAACAATAGCCAGTATGCTCCACTCTAGACTCACTGGCTCTGAGTCCTAACATCAAAGGGTCACAACATGCTTTACTTGGTCAGTAGAGTGCACTGTTGTTACATTTAATATTTACAGATGTCAGAATTATCTCCAAAATTCTATCTGGCTAGGCTGCCAGCTTCATCTATCTTCACCCAATCTTCACAACAATGAAACTCCAAATCCACCTCTACCTTTATTAGAAGTATGCAAGTTACAGGTTCACAGTTGTTTACTAGACTAATGACCACAGGGGCCTTTTTAAGCCTAGCCATGCATCTCACATCTCTGACAAGTTCTGGTGTCCTTGATAAGTGTAAGCAGGGGCTTGGGAGATGAAGCATTTACAAGCAGGGGCCTGGAAGATGAACCATTTACAGGCTGCCTGTGTCCATTAGAAACATAGATACCAAACCAGGGATGTATTTCCTGTTCCCCTTTCAATTGTCCAAGTTACACCTGAATTGGGTTAGAGAGAGGAACTCTGCTTCACATGGATGGGTAGTGTGTTCCAGAGAAGGGGTAGTCTCTGGGATACATACCTGTCTCACCAGCAGATCCAATTTATATCCCAGACAAGGTTTAAGTCTTTAGAACTGGTAACTCTGATGCTGTTTGTTTTGAGGATATGCAGGAGGTCCATCAGAGTGGGGTCTGACAATACTTTTCATATCTGCGCTTGTAATTCCATCATCACCTGTAGATTGGGTCTTAACCTATCATCTTAGGTGTATCCTCATGAAAGAATATGCCAGACAAAAGTGGCACCTAAAGATGACCTAGATCTAGAGATCACTTCCAACTTAGTGTCTTTTGGCAGCCTTCTGACGGGGTGCAATGTCTGGAAGAGAGACAGACTGCAGCTTGGAAAAGAGGAAGAATGAGACAATATATCCCATATATTGCATTTTTATTTACCTATTTATTTTCATTTATTAACTGGGATTGAACACTGATTCTGACCTTTTTCGGAATCAGCCAGAAGAATACATAAAATGGAGAAGCAAGAGCAATAAAAGGGATTTCGTGTAACAGCTTTGGTAATACAATTAAGATAAAATACATCTGTAGCACAAAAAAATTTGTACAGACAGTTTTACAGTCTACAAATTTTGCTCAGGATTACAAAAGAAGAATGCCAGACACAGAGATAACAGAGTACAAAGTAGGAAAATATGGTATAAATTAAGGACATTGGTATGAGAATTCAATGCCAAGGTAAGGAGGGAGTAAAATATAAAAGGTTACAGATGAGGAGGATGTGCACTGTGTAATTTGTTTTAAATTTTCTGAAATGGCTGTTGAAATTAATTGAATGTAATGACATCAACAGAAAGGAGGATGCAGTGTTAGTAAACAACAAAGGTTACATGCAATTTTAACAAATCCTAGGTGATAATCCCATTTAGGAAAGCACTGTGGTTCATTAAATAGATATTTATTAACTAATACAGCTTAGGACATGAGAAATTTCACATTTGCTGGAAGGGAGTCGCATATCTGGGAATCATTAATGACAAATCATGAAATGGGGGGTACAATTTAGTATGCATACACTATCATTATCTTCATTTACTTGTCCTAACTGATGGGCCTTCCATGCTGAAAAATGGAGGAATACATAACCTCCAACTGCCTCCAAAGTGAAGCATCTGCAAAAGTCATCAGGGGCAGAATGGTGATCCTCTCTCTGGGAGTCGCATTTCCCTAACCATTCTGCACACGTTGCCCATGTCTGAGTCGGCGGCAATTTTCCAAGCTACAACAAACCCCAGAGGCTGCTTTCAGGATTTTTATTGTCTAGCTGCTACTGTCCACATCTAAACCACATCTGATGCAGCCTGCACTGCTTACCACTAAAGATATGCTACAGGTATTGAAATTTAATTCCAATCTCTGTGAGGGTCTTGCTCTCTTGTAAATAGCACAAGTAACAAAAAAAAACTGAGGGTAATGCTACTCAATGCCAGAAGTCTAAACCTCAAAATGCACGCACTCGAAGCACTCCTCAGTATGGAGAAAATCGATATATGTGCATTAACAGAAACCTGGTTTAAGGCCACAGAGAACACCCCAGCACTACCAGGCTACAACTCATACTATACATTTCGGCCACAGAACCCAAACTGAAATACAAAGGGGGGAGTGGTATCCATATTCATCAAGGATACCCACGCGTCCAGGTTAGTGGCACAGCACGATGCTTCAGAGATCATCCATGTGCAACTAACAATGGGCAAAACTGCAATTCAAATTGTAGCTTGCTACAGATCACCCATCATGTCCCAGGACCCCAATTCCACGTTTTTGGAAACACTGGGAAACATAAAGGTCCTACCAAACACCCTGATATTGGGTGATTTCATTTACCCAAACATTAACTGGGAGAACTACTCAAATACTAACTCATTTGCCCAACATTTGCTAGAATTTATAAAAACTCAAATGCCCTGGTTCAACTGGTCAACACTCCCACCAGAGGTGACAACATACTGAACCTGGACACCACCAACATGGGCGACCGGTGTTCCATACCAGAGGTCAAGCCCTCGCTGGTTAGGTCTGACCATAAACAAATCACTTTACATATCCACATTCTGCCCCACCCCTGAACAAGGAAACCGCCATGAAAAACTTTTCAAAAGCAAACTTCACATTTCCTTAAGACCGAGGTGGAAAGTTTCAAAGCCCTCATGCTGAAGGATAATGCTATCCAAGCTGCAAAATCCTTCACTAATGTATTCTACGGGCACCTACAAGAATGCATGGATAGTGCCATCCCAAACAAAACCAAGACTCACTCCTTCAAGAAAAGGAAACCAGTCTGGTGGACTCCTACCATAAACAAGCTATACAATAGAAGGAGGAAATGTGTACAGAAAAGAGTAAAATCGCAAGAAAGGAAGAAATCCCTGATCAGTATCAGCAAGAAACTACGATCCCTCATAAAATCTTCCAAGGCAAGCTTTTAAAGAAAAATTGCCAAGGACTCCAAAGATAACCACAAGGCATTCTTTAGCTATATCAAGAATCTAAGTGGCAATGCTCAGATCTGTCAGAGTTAGTGCAGACTGGCACAAAATACACTGAACCGACCAATATCGCCAACATCCTGGCACAGGTTCAGCGCAAACTTCACCCCCCTCTCACCCCCAAAAGGGCCCATAACCATACCAGAAAAATGTAGAGACCCTGAAATCACAGACACTCAGGTTAAAACAGCCCTCTCCAAAGCCAAAAGCACAGCATCAATGGGACCGGACGGTGTCCCAGGCTGCATCCTACACAAGCTCAAAGATGAACTAACCCCTCACCTAAACACACTGTTCAAACTCAGCCTCTCCACAGGTTACATACCCATAGAGAGGCACACCACAACGGTTATTCCGCTCCAAAAAGGTGGAGTTCATTCTTCCAATGGGAATGAGATCTCCCCAAACTTGGGGCCATCAGGCAGGGATGGTGGGGATGCCTCTTCATTCTTGTCCACAATCAAGATTGGAGATTTCAGTGGCAAAGTAAGTACTTCCCTCCTGCACTTATTTTCCAGTGCTGCCAGTAGGAATGATGCCAAAGCTGAGGAAGAATCTGTGTGTCAGGATAAACAAATAATTAATAACGTAGGTTTCTGGCCCCTGGTAATTGACTGTGAGAGGAGTAGATAGCTGACCAAACAAGCATATGTGATCCTAAGGAGGACATTGTGGTTATGATCAATAGAACAGAGGGACCCATGAAGGAAAGCCTGCATTACTGGTGCCAGACCAATTGCAAGTTCTTTTAAGCAGATGGACCCAGCCCTGAAGGATGGAAGCCTGAACCAGCCTTGGCGTCTACAGCTGGGGATCCAATCACCATGGAAGCTGATGTCAAAAGTCCTGACAATGACTATCTGAAAGCCAAACTCAAGACAGTATGGTCGACCCTGAGTGAGATGGAATTGATCTTAAGCCTGAAGGCTTGCCCCCCCCCCCCCATGCTGATGTGCACTGAGAAGCTCAAAATCAGTAAGCTCATCACCAAAGCCACTGAAGACATGGTTGAGGTCAAAGGCTGTAGCCCTGAAATTAAGTCAGGAGTTGCCTTGGACAAGTCTATCAATACTGGCACCAATATTTAGGGTAGGCTGTTAGCCAAAATCAGGACCAGGAACTGGTAAGGAAACAGAAGGGGCAAAAGTGGCAATATATGGAAGAAACAGAACTTGATTCACCCTTATATTAGCAGGGAGAAAACAAGAGACCACTTGTGCTGCACTGAAAGAAAAGCCAGACACAAAGCAACCCAGTTCAATGGAAACGGAATGCCTAGAACTGATGCATCTTACCAAATAGGGTTAATAGGTTCACAGTTCTGGTTCTGAGTCAGCAGATGCAATTTTACTGGGATAAGGTCTGGGAGGTAGAGCATCTTTAGGTAAGTTGAACCTTATGGAGAGGTGGAAACCCCTAGACTATACATACTGGAAATAGCAAGTTGATCTGGTTCCATTGACACCGGGTTTTTGGTGCACTTAGCCGGCCTTAGGCATAGGCCAACTAGGCGGCCGCCTAGGGCACCGTTCTAGCAGGGGCACTTTCTCTGTGTTTATTTGGTGTAGGTAGACCAGGATGGGGGCCCAGGTGGTGTGGGGGGGTGCCGTGGAGTCCTTTTGTCTAGGGCACCAGTTGACCTAAGGCCTAACTTAGCAGTGGAAACACAGGAGAAGGAGAAATCCTAAATGACTGAGAAAAGTGGGATGGACTTCACTTCTGCAGCTCTAAGTAATTCCTTCTACCTTTCAGTATGAAATGCTTGAAGAAACCACAGATTCTGCAGTGCTTGGAAGAAGTAAGCCTCCACCAAACATTGGAAAACACTTTAAATGTTAGGAGGGTTGCTCTTGTGCCCATATTTTTTTTTCTTACATTTTTGGCCTTTATGGAATCTTTTTTTGTCCAAAGTTCAAGAAATAGCAACAAAATTGCCACCTAACAACTGTTCAACATAAACAATGTAGATTACTTGCAACAAAACTACCACAAAAAAGAAAATATGTGTGTTAATATCAATGAAATTCAAGCTATAAATCAGTAACAGCAAGAATGGTAACCAACTGCCTACAACATTAACTAAATCAACTAACAGCCTTAATGACTAGACAAGTATACTTTCCCCTGAAGAACTAAGTCAATATGGGGAGGGTAGGTGGTTGTAAATCTGCTACAAAAGAAAAGGAACGGATTGATTTGGAAGGATGAACCTGGCATAGATAGCAAAAGGCAAAGCATTATTGCAAAGAAACCTGCTGGAAAGCAGTAGAATAAAGATGAAAAAATGACAATAGCTTGGAGTGTTTTTAAATGAGGTGGCATCTGGTGTGGTACAAAAAGGTCTGAAGAAGGATCCTTCACAGACGACTGTGGGTACAAAGAAAGGGTCTGGAAAGAATGGGAAAGTTTTTGCATCCTCATGTACTGTCAACTCTTAGTCTTGTAGGTGATGAGGATGGACCCAGAATTCCAGCTTTGTATGTGTACAGCTGCATAAACAGTTACTACACAATGCAACTTAAAATTTTTTTTTTGCACGTTATTACTGATGCTTCCTAGCAAGGAAAATAGAATTTCCAGCGTTTTTGTTTGCTGAAATTTTAATAAAAAACTTGGGTGTGCTGCTATGAGCTACTACACATTGCTATCTTTTGCATAAGTAACATAAGTAATTAGGTTAACATCTATAACCACTCTCTGAGCCACCAGAGGAGTATAGGAGCAGCACTGCTGCTCTTGGCTGCCTTGTGATAAAGGAATGCATACATAGTATGTATCAGTACATATAAATGATGTACTTGCATGTCATGCTTGATGATTCATGTTGCTTAGCAACAGATAGTAGGGCAGTTCAACACTGCATCTTTATGTTACGACATGACTGCTCTTAGGAAGGGAAAGTGCTGCAGTTTAGAAGTATATTTAAAATGGATTGGAGTTGTTTGGATTTTTACCATAAATTACACCATCTATTTGCTGTTTGTTCCCTTGCTTTTTAATGTGACTGATATGACACTATCTGCTAACTATCACTTTTAATCTTGACCATCTCTATGACATTTCGTGTAACCTTTCCTTTTTCGTCAGCATGGAAAAAGCAAGGCAGTAAATGACATGTAGAGACCAACATGTCGTTTACTTAAATGCAAAGGAGGCCTGAGCCTAGACTAGGGCAAGGTATGTCCAGGTGTGACATGCACAGAGTGAACCTGCAATTTCTGACATGAGATATGGAAACCCCAGACGGGAGGGGGGGGGCAACACTGTCACAACAACTAGTTTAAACCTAAGCTAAAGACAACATGAGGGGCTGCAGTATAGAAGATGAAATTATAAGAGATATCTTCCATGGCCACGTGACAACTTACACCACAAACAGGTTTTCCTCATGTACATGTATACCAGGTTCAAGGATGTACTTCTGAGACACCTCCACTCATGGTCATCCTTGGAAAGTACCTTTCAAAGAAGCCTGTGCTACTCAGTACCACAGAGACTATCTGCTCTCACATACTGCACATTCAGTGAAGCGTTTACGTAACTAATTAAAACACAAGGTGCTGGCAGGCATGCTACACAACGTAAGTATGCAGTATGTTGTTCTGGTATCACACCAACATGCAATGTATGAATGCAGAACTGCATCTATTCTACTTCATGAATAAGGCAGCATTCTTTCTTCGACACAGAATTGTACAAATAACATGCTATCCTGCCATTACTGGTGGTATAAAACAAATAAAACCCACCTACAGCAGTATCAGACATTTTACTGAAAACAGCACTGTGATGTATCACACATATCACATTATCACATTTTTATGAATGGACCACATCATGTTGGACCTGAGGTTATTTAAGGTGTGTGCAGGTTTTTTTTTTTTTTTTTGTCAGCTGTCATGTTTTGGCTGACAATGTATTTTGGCATACTGTGATGTGACTAAACATTCTGTTAGCCCTCTCCCCTAAAATAAAAATCATATTACTGTACAGTAGGCTTACACAGTATTTTACTAATGTTTTCCCCAAAAAAATGCATACAAACTACAAAGACTCTGGTGATCATATTATATTTGCTGATCATATTACTTTGTTTAACTAAAAATGCCCTTAGTTAATTTAAAACACAAAATGTTAAATTATATGAATTGATTTTAGCACTGGTGTTGAGTGTGTACACTCAGAGGATATGTGTTGGGCTCCATTCCAAAAAGTCATTAATTGATTCTAATCAAATCAAATGCAATGTGTCCCATGTTTTTTTCAGTTCAATTCAAAATTACTATTAAAAGTAGGGTAAATTTTGGTGCAGTATTTTAAGCCCAATTTTCAGGGCACAAATTGTTTTCTCTATTGTAAGTCACTAATTTTTCTTTTACTTTTTAACACTTTGTAGCACACGATTGCACTTTTTTAAATAAATGACTACGTAACAAATTGTTTCTCTTTTGTTGGGGGGGGGGATGACACGCCAGCAGAGTCAAGATAGGTATTTTCCAAATTTTTAACACACTGAGCCCAAAAGGTTTGCCATCCCTGTTCTAAATACAAAATCAGCAACAATAACAATTTTAAATCAATTAGCCTAAATCTAGCAATAAGTGTAAAATCAAATCTATTAAACAGCATCCAACAAAAAGGACAACTGCTGTTACTGAATTAGATCAAGTGAAGTTGCAGACAATAAATCAAATGTCACTCATCAGAACAGCAGCAAAAATAAATGGGCCACCATGCTAAAATTACTTGGCACAAACTAACCGGCAATGACAAGTCAAAATCACTTTAGTCTGATGATACAAATCTAGCAACATTATAAGTGGTCAACCAAACTACTGCGTAAATCAGACTCACCAAGCAACCAACTGATGGTGGCCTTCATAGTGGATTTGCTGGTGAGTGCACCCACATGGAAAAGCCATTGTAAGCCCCATGGAGACGCAGTTCACCACCCCATCCAAACACCTAGGGTGTGGGGTTGGAGCCATGATAAATATCCCCATAACTGTAATCTAGGTGAGGTCACTCTTAACCAGCCTTCATGGCTTCCAGAATGACACCTCCAACAGCTTCTACCTCTATGGTTATGGAGAACTCTACACCACAAAGGAACAAATGGGTTCAAATCTAACTGGGGAAAGTTTGACAGTCAGCAGGTATGGGGCAAAAACTACCTTGGGGAAAAAATGACTGAATACATGGTAGAACGTCCAGTGGAGGGCAGGTTAAAAAAGTTTCACAACAGAATCCAAAACAATTTAAACAAGAGATGAGTAATCATATACAAGGGGAGAAAGCCCTGAAACAGATCAAATATTTTATAAATGAGTTGGGAAGAAAGGCTCCACAAGCACACACAAAAACATTTTACGGTAGTTGATAAGTAATTATATACAAGGGGAGAAAATCCCCACAACAGATAAAAACACAAACAGACTGAAATACATATACAGAAATATTATTAGGATAAATTGCAATCAAGAATACAATACTGCAAGTAGCAAGACACTGCAGAACTGGATACCTATGTCATGCAAATTAATACACAGTTATTTAAAATATCGACTATGTTTCTAATAATATATGGAGGTAAAAAAAAAATAAGAGTAGCCTGCTGCCAAAATAGATCAAAGGAATACAATGAAATGAGAAGGAGTAATGAGCAGCAGAGAAAAATTAAGACATGGTGAGAAAGCTTATTACAAAGACAAGAATGTTATAGAAAGACAGAGAGGAAAATAAATATTACTAAGTGTTGGTTGAAAAGGTAGAACTGTGTATATTAATAGTATGGTATAATTAAAATGAGAGTTTTTTATGTTAGGCCATTACTACCTGCTAAGATATGAAGGTGTTAGTGAATTTAGTATGAAAAAGGCATAGTTATATGCCAGAACAATAATCTCTAAATGAAATAAAAACATAAAGAGCAATAAGGTACAAGCTAATAACCAAAACGGAGGTAACACAAACTTAAATGAGACTGTCAAATAATAAAACTCACAATCTTACAAAAGAAATTAAATAAATCACAGCATTAGTTTACTCAGGGATTGTACATGGGCATAACACAGAGCCACTGGGTAGCAATAACAAAAATGTCACACTAATTATTAATAAAACATAAAATAAACTCTCCAGCATGTAATAATTAAATAATCCAAAATAAAACAAAAAGTTCAAACAATAACTAAAACAAATACATAATGTTGAACTGCTAGTTAATGATTTAGTAGTAAAGTTTATATGTTTTAACTTTCTTTTATCATTTTTGTATTGGTTTGCATTTTTTTAAGATTTTGCAAATAGTGGTGTGATTTACAAATGGTTTCATGTAATGCTTCATAGTACTGTTAAATGTTCTTTAGTGGTTGGTGTACTAGTTGATCTAACTAGTATAAATTAGGTACTACTGACTGACAATGACAAAGAGTACATAAATTAACATATGTTGTACTACAGGAAGGATATTAAGGGCTTTACGCAAGTAATGCCTGACAGGGTGTGTGTGTTAATGTGTAATTTATCCTAGGGTGGTAGAGTGCCTCTATACCCCTGGATGGGTGTTAATTACACATTAGCACACACCCTGGGGGACATTACTGGGCTTAGAGAATGGGCTTTCTGTAAAATTGTTGCGTATTAACATTACATACATATATATATATATATATATATATATATATATATATATATATATATACACACACACACACACACACACACACACACACATACATTTTTTTACTATATATTTTTTACTGTATTTTTGATGTAAAATAGTTCCTCCGCCTAATGTTTCCAACTTGCTGTAGTGTATGTTAATAGTGTTGGCGGAAACATTTTACTCCCAAAATATAACATTTAAAAAATAACCAGGTTATTTACTTTCTTTTTTGGTTCATTACTCCTAAATCGTTTGGTTGGCAGTCAGTGGAGATGAAATTACTAAATAATGACATACATTTGAGCTTCAGACTTTTTTTTTTCCTTCAGAAAATTCATGCTAACGTAAATCCTTTACTTTAGCAGTTTGGAATTTTGTAAGAGCAACAGTTAAGTTTCTATTTTACAGCCCTTGTTCCCCTTTATTTTAGGCTTTATCCAGATTTCTTCAGCTGAAAGATGCAGAGGTTTGTAAACCCCTTTACTGTTGCTGCTGCCAGTAGTCATATCACACACACACAAACGCACACACACACACACGCACGCACACACGCACACACACTTCTACTTTCAGGCATACATTCACTCACACATGCAGACAGCAACATACACACGATCATCTCTCTCTCTTACTTAAATAGAGGCATACACTCTCTCACACACACACACACACACACACACACACACACACACACACACACACACACACACACACACGCTTCTTATTCTACACTTGCTTAACAGCAAAAGCACTGCTTAATGAGCGTAAAATACTAGCTCAACTAATCTCTCTCTCACACTCATACACTTTCACACACTTTTCTTATTTTACTTTTATTTTATTTTTCACTCACTAAAGTGCTGCTTAGCGAACATAAAATAATGGAGGATATTCCTTTTTCTCAGTCCAAGCTCCACAGCAGCTTGATATGCTGCCATGAAGTGGCAGACACGTTTTTCAGTGGGCATTACATGTATATTAATAGCCTGCTGCAGAACATTCATTCTCCAATTAGGGTACTGATGTACAGTAAGCCTATTCTCTAAATATAATTAAATTAGTTATCTTGGTCCACTGGTTGAACATATACACAGTTAACAGGCACACAACGTAAATGTTCTCAAGTAGATAATTCATGTAGGTGTGATGGGATACAAAGAGAGAAACAATTAGAAATGTTTTTTTGAGAATGTAATGAGTTGGCAGATTTAAAAAATTCACTACAGAGTACTTCGAAAGGCATGTTCAGGGAGCAAATGAATATAATGATACTTCTTAGCTTAGATATAAATCTTAATTGCATAGACATAGTACGACTTTACTAAATTTTACTGGCTGCCAAAAAACAAATCAAAATCAAAACCTAAAAAAAAATAACTGAAGTACTGAATATTTTAAATGGGATAAAAAAGTGGAGGCAGACTCTATAGAAAAGTGAAATAGCAAATTACATATTAATAAATGGAATTTGTGGGAACAATATATGCAGAATAATGTTCAGGAACACTGAAATTTAAGGCAAGGCAGGACTTAGCAATTTATGTAATGCTAGAGTGAAAGCTAACTGTGAAAACACAGACATTTTATATACATTATATATATATATATATATATATATATATATATATATATATATATACATACATATATATATATATATATATATATATATACACACACACATATATATATCTATATATATATATATATTACAAAGATTTGTTTTCTTTTCTGTCACTGTATGTGTACCCCATGTCAGTGTTGAAAATGATTAAGTTATTAATGGTGTTAAAAAAAAGGAAACAATGTAAACATAACATGCAGTGGAAAGTAACTTTACTTAAAGAACTTGTGCAGAATGAAGCAGTTACACGTGAGAGCTTCAAGAGCGCCCATCTCAGTGTGTCAACATTAAGTAGGGAAATGTGCAATTCTTAACTAAGGAAATGTGTCACTATATTTATTTTTACTGCTGATGTGCAAACTTCTCACAGAAGAGTTTCAGTCTAGTTAAGTTTTCTGGTAACCATTTTGGTCCATGTGTGGAAATATACATTTCATTTACAAAATGGTGAATATTTTGCTGCTTGGAACCAGTTTCATATCAGTGGCTACAAGGAACCTAAGGTGAAATCTTGGGTATGGTAAAATAACACAACTAAACGTTGAGAGCAAAAACCTTTATCAAAAACAAAGCTTTCAGGCCAAAACCCTTTTTCAATGCATTGGAAAAAGGGTTTTGGCCTGAAAGCTTTTTTGGTCATTGTTCTATTTAACAGCAGCGTTGGTTATTAAAATAACACAACTGCCAGGTGTGAGACAGGGAAGTAGAGTTCTGCATAGTGGAACCAACCCTCTCCAAAAAAAAAAAAAAAAAAAAAAAGTGTTAGCAGTAAGGCAGGGAAGCAGAAGTCTGTACTAGAACAACCCAGCAGTGCCTAAAAATGGCTCCTGAACATGACACAACCCAACGGGGAGAAACAAAAATTAAAGCAATAAGCCATTGTTTCCACCGGACTTTGATTAACATCAGCTAAGTGTTTCACTGAGTTTGTGTAGCACACAATGTGCCGACACATCACGCAGTAATTCTTGTAAGACTACTTAAAATACGCAGAGCATATAGTGTGCTATGAAACTATTACTTGTCAGTGCAATTGTAGCCCAACTGCTCTGCTATACCCATGTAACATCGAAAGCAAGTGCTGGTTCAAAATAGTCAAATTATAAAGGCAGAAAGCCCTTTCAATGTCCATTTGACACATGAGAGTTGTAATGCTCTTGTGCTCTGCAGGTTAAACCACTGTATTTGCCAAATGTAAACTTACAGGTACAGGGGTGGGAGTAAATCACTGGAAAACAAGATTATGATGGGCTACAAAATATCTTCTATTTTTCAAAAACTGCAAGACGTTTAATTAATCCGACCCCCATGAGTATTACACAAATTTCCATAATTCAACATGCTACCTACAGTGACGTGAGTGAGACACAGATACAAGGAAAGGTTACAGGGGGACAAGAGAGAATGAACTGAAGGCTATATAAATAAATAAATAAATAGCAGGTCCCTGGCAGAAAGTGCAGTGAAAATATTCCAGCTGACTGACCCACAAACATACAGCCCTCCCCAGGGGTGGGGGTGGCATTAAACTAATCAAGACTACCTTTCACGTGTATAAAACAACCAAGTATAAGCAAGTAAAAGCAATACCACAAACAAGGAGGACAGCAGACCACAGTAGGATAAAGCTTTAAAATCGATCTTAGCACCTCAGCTAACAAGTCTTCAAGAGATAAAACACATGTACCTAACAACCAACCATTTTTTCCCATTTCAGCTACTGGTAGATTGTATTTTGAGCATTTTCAGAAATTGTTTTTGTAATTCGGTCATGACTGAAAAGGAGCACCAGTGAACCAAACTGCTAAATAAAATACATAAACATGGCAGCAGTATACTGTGCTGCTGCATTTAACTCACATACACATTCCTTTGCCACTGCCATGTGGCCAGTTTTCTCTACAACTCATAAGCTACTCATCCATCTGTGGTTTTGCAACAGCTGAGTGCTTCATGCAATGACAGCATGCACTATGCAGTGAAAGCAAAATGACAGGATGCACCTCCCCCTGACACACACACACATATACAATGTACTCCTAAAATAAAAACAAGCTCATAAAAAGAAACATACCATCCATACCCATGCAATATCAGCAAGCTTACCCAGCAAAGAACACATCTTTTCAGTGCCAACAACCTAATCAGCATAAAAAACATGCTACCACAACAACGATATCACTCTATTCTGCAGTGAAAAGTTCACACTGCGTACACATGCAAAACACACACACTGACAATATAAACCACAATAAGTGTCATGCATTACAATCATTTACAGTGGCAGCAAGCTCCATGACTCTCATTAAGTACACCTACACTGGCAGATAGCTTCCTGTAGACAGCACACACCACCTGAACAACCTCTCCAGCACGCACGGTATAAAAGCAAATGCCACAACAAATAAAGCATACTGTTACAGTGAACTGCAAAGATCCCCAGTACTCCATGCATAAACTTTCAATGGACCAATCCTCTGGAAATGACCAAACCAGCACATATGAGCAACATATATACAATAAAAGCTGTCTTAACTTGTATACTGCATACCTTTCAGGACACAAATTCTGAATCAAGCCTGCATCCCATCAATGTCTATAAACATCATGGAGAAACATTGCAGTGACAGCCAGCTCTCTACAAACTCCCAGAGAATGCTCAGTGCAACCCTGCAGTGGCAGCCAGTTCTCCACCATATATGTAGCAGTACAACAACAGCAAACAACTCTGTGAGGACAAGAAGGTCCCCAGTACACACAATACTCCTGCAGTACAACCATACACTGCATGCTCCTACTTACTTAACCCATATTGCATACAGATTCTACAAACTCAAAACACATTCTTCATATCACTGCAGGGACAACAAGCCCCTTAGCAGTGACTGTGGTCAGCAAATGCAGTGTGCTTTTCAAGTAGCAAACTCAACAGTACATGAAACAGAAAGCCTCCCTATACTTACAATCACCAGCAAACCTCTCACCATATACAGCAAGCCCCAATAGTAGCAGCATGTTTCATCACAAACACACACCGGGACAACATGTAAGTACATCCGAAGTGACAGCATACCCAGCAGAATTTACCCATACAAGAAAAGCACGGTCCACCCTAGCATACACTGGATGCCTCCACAGAATAAGCAAACTTCCAGCACACATGATGTGCTCCTTCAGAGACAGTAAGCTTCCCCACTACAAACATCATGCCCACAGCATGCCTGAGCAAGTCCTCCAGCCTATATAAAAGGAAGCACTCATTAAGGTGGCAAAACACAAAACATGTTCCTGCAGCAACAGTAAGTCTCAGAGATGCAAATACACCCACACATGTGCAGCAATAGCAATCACAAACAGGTCCTGCAGTTACAGCAGCAGCAATCCTATAGTGAAAAGCTCCCTGATATGCAAAACCATGCCCTTAAAACTACCACAACTTTATTACAACATTCAACATGCCCTAAAAACTGAAGGCACACACAGCAAACACGGTGTTTAAAAGTAAAGTACAGAGACAAAGTTGATTAGCAAAAGGAATCTGCCCATGTTGAAATAGAACACCCAATGGCAAATACAACATTTCCCCCCTGCTGTGAGAACTTTCTGGTACTGAATGGGCATGCTTTGTGGGAGGAGGGTATCTTGTCACATAGTCCACATGTTAAGGGATTCTGTTGCTGAAAGTGCATGCAGTTCATGCTGAGGAGCTTGCTGCTACTGTAAAGGAGTATGTTGGATGTAGTAGAGGTGGTCATGGAAGGACATAAACATGACTGCAGTTTGATATTCCTCTCCATGTAGCTAGGGAAGAATACAAAAGCAAGTTTGTTTTTACCACAAGATTATACTCTGTACTGTTGTGCTGTGGGGTTCAAGAACATGCTGCATCTGAGTGACTGTTGTCATTTCAGAGGGATGCTGTACAAATAGGAACGCTGCAAAGAAGTGTTTTATGTACTGGGAAGGTTGGTGACATTGTTGTAGTATATTTCCCTGCAAAGCACACAGTTCACTAGATGAACACACTACAGCACTAACATGAGGCAGCTAAGGCTATGAGCTACTAACGAGTTTCATCGTGTAGTCCTGGGTTTGATTCCCTCAATTTTCACCTTCAAACTGTGTGACCCTGAGCAAGTCACCTGAAAGGTGGTACTTGTGTTCGATGGGCCCATCTGGTTAACATCTGAATTTAAAAAATCCCCCCTGCAGTAAACAGCAAGCCCTGCTCCCCCTAAAAATATATGTAAAAATGCCCACTGAGCAAGCCATTAAGTTTTTTCACAATCGGCACATTTTTCATTACTTACTACATGTAGTTCTGTGGAAAAGTCCAGAAGAAATGCATATTCTACTGAAGGCAACACAAATTTTAATGCTGCAGTTGTATAAACTCCAGTATTAGACCAAAACTACTCAACAATTCAAAAATCAACAAACAGCAAACAATCTCCAGAAGTATCTGAATCCTAAGAAGAAGGAAGAGTCAAAGCCTCATACAGAACATTTTTATCTCACCGTAGTAAAACAAACAGTATAAATGTTTTACAATTTCACAATTTTTGGAAACAAAATTGTACAATTTTTATTTCTCATATTACATCCAGCTCTTCTCTTGACACCTTCTTTGCTTCTAATCAACTGCGTCAAATTGATTCACACTTTTTAAAAACTGCAACTACTATATGTTCAATAGAGCTTGAAACCTAATGCTCTACAACTCACTATGAACTTTTTTAATTACTGTATTAACAATGTTTTAGTATTGCTCTAAAGAGTCTTTGAACCAGCCCACTTACCAGGTTACCAAATGAAATAAAACAAAAAATGAGGAGAAGGTGAATAAAACATGCAAACTGCATGATTACTTAATCCCACCTGGAAACAGAAATAGATTTACTTAGTTAAATAGATAGACTATGAAACTAAGTAAGTATACAGGGATACTTAATTATGACAAGAGGGGGTGTTCAGAGTGAATATGGAACATATGGCTAAGACAGCAGAAAAATTCCACTGCTCTGCTGAATAAAAATCATAAATTATTTCACAACCATCTACCAGCAAAACAGGTACAATGAGGTACTGTTTAACATCTCATTTAAAGTACGCAGCAAAGCCCCCCACCCCCTCATACCACACTTCACTATGACTCTTTGGAAGAGGAACCACGTGAGCCTACAACCCACAATCGTTTGATCTTCCAGTATCACAAGGAAGTGTGCAACCTTCTGAACCACTGGCAGTGAAAACTAGAGGGTTATACGTAATGTAACCACATAAAAAAGGTAAAAAATATCTATGAACACACAATTAAACAAGCACTGTCTCAAAACTAAATGCCAACTTTGATAGGAAAAGACACTTGTTTACAAAGTAAATAACTTGTAGATGATGTATTTTTCTGAACTTCGTCTATCACTGGTTTTGCATATCTGAGTGAACAGCTGCCTGGTCACTAACTGACTGTTCCTGCACAATGAAACAATCTGAAACAAAGTAGACCAAACTAGCTGAGTATATGCCATGGCCCAGCACAGTCACCCACTATCAGTTTCCTCTCCTGTCCTACAAAATGAAACACAGTACCCAAAGCAGGACATCAAGGAAAAAAACAAACAAAAAAAAATGCTGGTATGAAACTTTGCAGCACACTGACAGGTCACAAGGATACAAACACATGAACTGTCCTTCACAAGCACAGTTAATGAGCATTCATTCATTTGCTCAATAAGAAGTCCATCTACACCTATATGTATGTACACATTCATGCACATTCCCTCTGACACAGACTGACATCAGAAAGCATGCAATAGTAATACTATCACTGCTGGATTAATACTCAAAGCACAGAACACACTTGCTGCCAGTAGCTAACAATAATCTAATCAGTGCTGGATACACAGCAACTATCACCTTACAAGGAGACACACACACGCACACACACACTGTAATATCAAATAATATTCTTTGCTGGGTTTACACTGCTGCACTCTTGATAAACTGCAGACTCTGCCCTACAGAAGCTCTTTCTGCACTAGAAAGCAGCTCATACGCTTTGTACATGATAACCTGATGCTAAACTGTCTATACAGGCAGCACCTCAGCCTTACAAGAAGAAAAACTCATTGTACGCATGCATTCATAGTGGTAAGGAAGCAATTAAACCCAGACAAAAGTAGAAAGAAAAAAAAACAAATTCATTCAAGTATGATTACCGAAGACACCTTTTTCTCCTGCAGTTTCATCATCTACGCATAGTCAAAAATGTTATTTGACAAGAAGCATTAAAGAAGACAACCATTTAACAGCAAGTAAAAAGTTAAGCTTTTTATTTCAAACATATCGTGATTGTGTCTAGAATGTCACAGAGCTAGGATTTTCCACTGAGGCCAGCCTCAGCAATGATTAAGTGAAGTCGGGTGGAAAACTCAGAGAACATCTATGCTCATTTGTAAAGTACAACCTTCATTGCCATCACCACAATAAACTGTGGGCAGTAAAGGTTTTCCTTCACTTAGCACTGCTGGAGGTAGCTTCAGAAAATACAGTACTAGTATGCTATTGGTTCCAGACAAACTTCTGCAAGGACCAGGGAAATTTACAGACTTGATTATCGCAAACTGTTAAAAAATCCAATAACCTTGTATTGCACAACCAGTGTTGTGTTACAGTGAATGTATTTGTTCAACTTTAATCAAAATGGCACACATTTCTCTACTGCCTGAATGCAACAGTTCAAGTAGTCTTACTTATACAACTATGTTTAAAGTTTTCACCCACTTAAATCATGGCTGCCTTACCCCTTTTACAAATGTCATGTCTATCTGTAGCCAGAAAACAGAACCACTATTACCAGAGAAAGTATGTTTTACAGATCTCTGACACATTACCACTCTGAAAGATCTGAGCTGCTTTGTAGACTGACAGAAATTATCTCAGTTTAATGTAATACACAACATGCATTAGAGAACTTTGTTTTCTTCTCACATTATATGTAAGTCAACAATTCTGAACAGTTTTTTAGAACTTATTTGTTATGAAAAAGGGCCCTGTGCAATACATGCAACAAATTCATTCTCCCTATGGCCCATAAGGCAGTCTAACTTTTAACTCAATTCTCTTATAAACACATAATACCCATCTTTCGCTAAGCACGGAGTAGCAAGCTAAAATTATCTTAATACCCTGGTACAGTTTGAAAATAAAATAAAATTTTCTGACAGCTGAGAAATAATGTACCACTTTTATACAGCCAACGATCCTCAAACCCCACTGCTCCCACCTTTCTCAAGCCGCCGCCCCCCTCCAAAAAAGTTGAAATAAACTTTGGCACTGGGTCACATGGTGGCAAGCCGAATCTTAATTAGATGGCTCAGCGGGTTCCAACTCATAACCAAGAACTGGTTGGTACCCGCTGAGCCATCTAATTAAGATTCGGCTTGCCATCATGTGACCGGCTGTCAAAGTGAAGCCATCTATAATGGTGACGTCAAAAACCTATCCACAGCATAATCAACACCACATGTGCTAAAATGCAGAAACAAACAAAACAAAAAACGTGACTATTAAAGGTGTTCTTCAAAACCCACAACTTCACCCTCCGGCCCTCTACAGCCTATATATTTCAAAAGGATCATAACTAAGCCTACAATCGCTCTGACAATGTCGGATATTACTATCTACTGCAAATCACTACGATTTGCTCAATGATGTAATAATCTGTTTCCACCGTTCACTATACTCATTAAGAAATATGCCCATAACAGGCAAGGAAGTGGGTCACAGTATTTTTTTTTATTTCCGTAAGGTTGTGTCTCCGTTTCGTAGGCATCAGACTGTATAAAAAATGTACCTGTCAATCAAATGATTGTTATCACACTTTTGACAAGGTCATTACCAGCCTCAGAACTAAACCAAAACAAACATCCCCGGTTCGAGGAAAACAAAAATCCTCACCGTAAGAAAAGTAGAAACAACTGCAACTAAGTATTAGATAAAGACATCCACAGCCATTGCGCCTAACTCCCCCCATCGCGCCCGCAGCCTCTTACAGACGGATGGAGGGAGAAAGTGTAAGAATGTAGGCAACTTGATCCTCTAGTACTTCAGGTTCGGTGCTGGTTTGAAACACTTCGCCAATCAGGTGTCAGGCTCTCCAAAATGTCCACATTAGAAATCCATACAAAAATTAAAAGACGAATCAATCAGTCCCTGTTAACGACCATGTCAAAAACACTCGTACCAGAGCTATTACAGTGAATCAAAACTTTTTTTTTCTTTTCACAAACTTTTTTCATCGTCTCCTTCCGCCCTGTTACAACCCCCTCCCTACCCCGCCTCTTCTCAAAAACAACACACCCACTGAGGAAATGGTAAACTTTACTGGTCCCTTCCCTACCGCTCTGTCATCGTGAGGGCAGGGGTAATTCTTAAACGTGGGGACTGCAAGAGAAATACAAAGGCACACTTCACATGCCAAATGAACTATTTTCTGGGCTCATATCCCTGCAGGGTAGGCAGCGACTGCGGCGGAGGAATTTCCATTGTAGAACTTGAAAAAAATGTTCAGTCTTAGGACGGACTTACCCACACATAGCTGTACAGTGAAGGTTTATTAACTCCATCACTTCTGGGAACGAGCCAACTCACTGCTGTACTTAGCATACCGAGTGGCAGAAAGTAATTCATTGGCAATGCCGCGCTTCAAGAAAGTGCAGGGGAGGCGGTATCACCTCATAGCACAAGTAACTTTTTTGATGCTCCTGGATAAAATTAAACCACTGCTGCGGCAAACGGTAGCCAATAAGTATTGGAACACTTTACACGATTAAACATAAAGCACAGTAAAATACGAACGGGGTTGCCTGTCTATCCCTCTGTCTTTTTGTCTCTCCTTTTTTTCTTCACAACTTTGCATTTTTGTTAAGTTATTGAATGACTGTTTTGCTCTCTTAAAGGTGGGTAAGCTTGGGATTTTTGAAGAAGAGCCAAGCCAAGGGTCTGGTTTAGCAATTGTAGCCCAATAAGAGTCGAGCCAGTAGCTCTGTTAAAAATAACTCCATCTGGAAGTCCAGATGCAATTATGTAAGAAAAAAAAAAGTCACAAGCAAGCAGACATTGACATTGTCAGCATTCACTCCAATGAATACTGATTGTATGTTGGTCACTCTAATTGCTTGCACTCAGCTCATCTCCTTCCCTGTGCCTAATCCACAGGTCTGCTAACAATGAAAAATGGGAAAAAATACAAGCAATAACAGACAAGTAGACCGCTCTGCATGCAGGAGCAGGAATGTTGCCCTGGCTCCCGAAAAAAAAAATGTTTTTTCCCCTTCTGGTCTAATGATGATTTAATGCACAGTAGATTAACCACCCTTTGAAAGAAATGGGCAAACAACCCCAAGGTAAAAACTAGATACACAGCAACCCACAGTAATTAAAAAAAAATTTTTCTCAATAACCCGTTTGGGTACAAAATGCACAAACTATACCATGCCCTGCTGAGAAGGCACACCACCTCTGACTGTGAAGTTGCCACAAAATATAATAATGGGAAACTATACTCTTTGATGGATACTGCCCTCCAGCAAACCATATCAACCATAAGTGCCCTTTGCTTTCATGTATTTTATGCCCCCAAATTGATAGCACCTTCCTGTACACTCATTTCTCACTGAAAAAAAGAATGAAAAGCGTAAGAACTACAGTAGCATTTTGCTGTTTCAGCTTGTGACTGGTTAACAAATTTATTGCCTCCAGCAAAGCATAACACTTTTATTTGCAAGCAGTAATTATATGATGGCCTTGTACTTCCATATACAAGATGCCTCTATACCCCCTCCCCAAAAGGACAGCCCAGTTCTCTGAACATGTCTGATGCTTGATGATGAGGAAAGTGAAACTACTACTACAATAATATAATAATTTCAACATGTTGCTCTTCAGCACATATACTCGCCCCAAATGTACACAAAGCACCTCTCTGAGATTCACAGCATTGAGCTAAAATCAGGGACAATTGAGAGATTGGGGCTTACCTCAATAAAAACAAAGAAGCACAAAATAATTCTACCCATGCTGTCCTTAGCACTGGTAGTGTTTTTCAAGATCTCCTGATCTCACTTTATTCTCTCACTGAAACAGGCTTTTCCCCCCTCTCTGGAAACATGCAAGCACTCTGGAGTAAAGGAAATAAAGCAACTCTCATCCTAAAAATGAGCTGCAAATCTTTTTATAAAAGAATTGCCCAACTACAATGTCTTGCAATAGTCCTCTCCCATGAAAAATGTTTAAATCTTCTTTGTTTTTATCAGTAAGGCATATGGCACTACCCTGTCTGGTATTCCAGCCAACCTTGATGGTTAGCTATGCAGACCTGACCTAACAGAAAGCACTCACAGCCTGCAGGCCTGGTCTGAATCAATAGTCAGCAGTTACTCAAAAAAAAAAAAAAAAAAACTTGTGATTGTGGCTCTGCACTTGTCTCTTTAAACTGATGGATCATGAGCCAGAGCAGAGCTTATGCTAATTCTCGAGCCAAGCTCGAGACAGCTCCTACCTCTGTCTCCTCTAGTCTTGGTTGTTTGCTTTTTTGCTCTCTTTATAAAGGAATGCATTTTTTTAGAGTCTTTACATTATATTTTCTAGTTAATTTTTGTTTACATTATGGAAAATTATAGACACACACACACACACATACATATGTCTGAATATCCATATTTATTTAAAAAAAAGCATTGTACATAAAAGCGGTAAGTAGAATGTGTTACGCATTAAATAACTTCTCTAACATTTGAGTTATAAAATGATGTTTAAGCATGTTCAAATCCTATGACTGGGCAGGGCTGATTTTTAAAATTTTGGTAAATGACCTTCATGTATCATAGTGTGTGCTTGAAAGATGACCTCACTCTTGGCAAATATCAAAGAACGAAGCAATATTAATTAATTTATTTATTTTGTTTACCGGGTAATGTCCGACTGGGCATGAGGCCTATTTTCAGGGGAGGCCCAGGGAGAAAAGTTCCGTACATACAAATAGACATTATTAAACAATCAAATTGAACATGTATTAATCAACAATGTACAAAGCAAGTCAGTAAAGAAATTAGTTATATAACAATAATTAGCAAATAATTAACAAATTAACAAATTTAACAAAAAATGGCACAGTTAGTGATAAAAAACTGGCCGAATGAGTTAATAGTGAGAACAGTGTGATACAGTAATTGCAAGATAGAGAAATGCAGTCTACATAACAGTTAAAGACAAAGCAGTATATGTGTATACACTGCTAACTGAAACTGAGTGTAGAATCAAGATAGCCTTCAGCAGTTAATAGTTGTAGCTGTGAGAATAAACTAGTTTAGGGTAATGTAAAGGAGTAGTAGGTAGGTTAACCAAGATTGCTAAATGTTCCTTAAGGAGGTTTTTAAACCCATGAATGCTGGGGTTTTTAGCCATAGGTTGAGGAAGAATGTTCCACAGCTTGACAATTTTATGGGAAAAAAGGGCGGTTACTCTTGTGTTGTGGGCTTGGGTAATCTTTAACAATAGTTTATTTAAGGATCTTAGAGCTCTAGGATTGCTGTTGGGTTGGACTAGATTGGTGAGTGCTGGGCAGTTGTTAGCTTTTAACTGCTCCTGCGTCAGAATGGGGTCCTTTCCTATCACAGTATTAGAAACAAAAACATTTGGAGAAATAAAAATAGGACTGCACTCTTTTATTTTATTTACTTATGAATCTACAGATTGCTGCAGATAATGTAACTGGTGATGAATGCATTTTATATGAAGTTAATTAAGTAAGTTAATAACGTAGAATCCTACAAACAGCTACAAACGTATTATCTATGAACTTAAGGATCACTGGTAAATCTGAGAAAAAAATCACAATGTTGTTTTTAAAGTGGCTGAAAGGTATCCAATTGTTACCAGACCTCCAGTGCTATTCTTTCCCCTGCATCAGGAATGGGGTCCATTCCTGTCACAGTATTGGAAACAAAAACATTTGGAGAAATAAAAAAGGACCGCACTCTTATTTTATTTACTTATGACTCTACAGATTGCTGGAGATAATGTAACTGGTGATGAATACATTTTATATGGAGTTAAGTAAGTTAATAACATAGAATCCTACAAATAGCTACAAACGTATTATCTATGAACTTAAGGATCATGGGTAAAGCTGAGAAAAAAATCACAATATTGTTTTTAAAGTGGCTGAAAGGTATCCAGTTGTTACAGACATCCAGTGCTATTCTTTTTTTTTTCAAAAGCATTTTTATTTTGTTTTCATTATAAACATACGCAAATGTACATATAACAAATACAATAAAACAATAACATATTTACATTCATCCATGATAAACAATCATTTTATCCATGAGAAGTTATCAGTATTTGTTCAAAAAGTTTTCCAATTTCTGTCATGTTCTTTTTTATGAGTAATGTTATGAGTTCTATAACAAATGGTATGCAGTTCTTTTTTACAAACAACTTTTGCTAAATTAATAAAATCTTTAAACATCAAATCTTGTTTACTTTTCCAGTTCAAAGTAATAACTTTTCTGGCAATTGCAAGAATTGACCAGAGTAACTGACTCTGAGATTTAGGTATTACATTAGGTATAGGAACATTGAATAGGATTAAAGAGTTAGAAATATGACAGTTATCAGACCATAAAGCATTTACAAAATATCTGAAGTCTTTCCGGTATTGAACAACATTTCTACATTCAATGAACATGTGAACCCTGTTGGCCTCTAGTAATTCATCACATTTCCAACATTTACTTTCACTATTTTTGAGTATAAGATTTATTTTATGTGGAGTATAGAAACTCCCATTCATAAATTTCCATATATACAATCTCCAATATAATGAAGAGGTGCAATACGTAGAATTAATAACAATTTTTGGATTCATCAGATATTTGTTCTCCATTAATCTTTACATAGTAATTCCAAAAATCTGAGTCAAACTTTAGAGTGTCTTCTCTCAGTACCTTATAGATATGTGAGGTACTTAATTTTTGATTATCTGTCTTTTCAAGGCACCTAATTAAAAGTCGAATCAAACTAGGTATAGATTCAGTCTCTAGATTGATTGATACTCTCATTTTGTTTTCTATAAACTGCCATAATAAAGGTGATAAAGGATAATGAGGGAAACATACTTACAGGCGAGGAGAGTGTGTTGAGCAGATGGAAAGAGTACTTTGAGGGGTTGATGAATGAAGAGACTGTGAGGGAGAAAAGGTTGGATGATGTTGGGGATAGTGAATCATGAAGTGCAATGGATTGGCAAGGAGAAAGTAAGAATAGCTATGAAGAGGATGAAGAATGGAAAGGCTGTTGGCCCAGATGACATACCTGTGGAAGCATGGAGGTGTTTAGGTGAAATGGCAGTGGAGTTTTTTACCACATTATTTAATGAAATTTTGGAAAGTGAGAGGATGCCTGAGGAATGGAGAAAAAGTGTTTTGGTACCGATTTCTAAGAATAAGGGTGATGTGCAGAGCTGTAGTAACTACAGAGGGATTATACTGATCAGTCACAGCATGAAGTTATGGGAAAGAGTAGTGGAAGCTAGGTTAAGAAGGGACGTGATGATTAGTGATCAGCAGTATGGTTTAATGCCGGAAAAGAGCACTACAGATGCTATGTTTGCTCTGAGAGTGTTGATGGAGAAGTACAGAGAAGGTCAGAAGGCGTTGCATTGTGCTTTTGTAGACTTAGAGAATGCATATGACAGGGTGCCTAGAGAGGAGTTGTGGTATAGTATGAGGAAGTCGGGAGTGTCAGAGAAGTATGTAAGAGTGGTACAGGATATGTACGAGGGTAGTGTGACAGCGGTGAGGCCTGCAGTGGTAGTGACAGATGCATTTAAGGTGGAGGTGGGATTACATCAAGGATCAGCTCTGAGCCCTTTCTTATTTGCAATGGTGATGGACAGGTTGACAGATGAGACCAGACAGGAGTCCCCGTGAACTATGATGTTTGCAGATGACATTGTGATCTGTAGTGAGTGTAGGGAACAGGTGGAGAAGACCCTGGAGAGATGGAGATATGCTCTAGAGAGAAGAGGAATGAAGGTCAGCAGGACTAAGACAGAATATATGTGTGTGAATGAGAGGGAGGATAGAGGAATGGTGAGGATGCAAGGAGTAGAGGTGGCGAAGGTGGATGAGTTTAAATACTTGGGATCAATAGTTCAGAGTAATGGTGAGTGTGGAAGAGAAGTGAAGAAGAGAGTACAGGCAGGATGGAGTGGGTGGAGAAGAGTGCCAGGAGTGATTTGTGATGGACGAGTACCAGTAAGAGTGAAAGGGAAGGTCTACAAGAGGGTAGTGAGACCAGCTATGTTATACGGGTTGGAGACAGTGGCATTGACAAAAAGGCAGGAGTTAGAGCTGGATGTGGCAGACTTAAAGATGTTAAGATTTGCACTGGGTGTGACGAAGGTTGACAGGATTAGGAATAAGTATATTAGAGGGTCAGCCTAGGTTGGAAGGTTTGGAGCCAGAGCCAGAGAGACAAAATTACGTTGGTTTGGACATGTGCTGAGGAGGGATGCTGAGTGTATTGGGAAAAAGATGCTAAAGATGAAGCTACCAGGTAACAGGAAAAGAGGAAGGCCTAAGATAAAGTTTATGGATGTGGTGAGAGAGGACATGCAGGTGGTTGGTGTGACAGAGCAAGATGCAGAGGACAGGAAGAAATGGAAACGGATGATCCACTGTGGCGACCCCTAATGAGAACAGCTGAAAAAAGATGATGATGATAATAAACTGCCGTAATGAGTGTATAAAAAAACAACTGTCTTGACTATTATTAAAACTACATAAAAGAGAGTTTAGTGGTTTAATACTCTTATTTTCAATAAACTGATGCCAGAATATCAAGTTATTTTCCTTTAATTTTTGCATCGCATTGATGTTGAAAGAATCTAGGCAATGAGGGGGTATGCTACAGGGAATATAAGAAATAAAAATTGTTTAATGTTATAATTACAATCAATTTATTAAATAATGCCATAAGAAAAATTATCAAACTTCTTATTAAATAAACAAAATTCACGTAAAAGCCAATGAACTCCACTTATTCCATACTGTTTCTTAAATTGATTTTCTATAGTTCTGACATCAGTTATATGAATCTCATGTATTGTTTTCTAGCCAGATATATAGGTAGGTGTGATCCACTGTAATATTACATTAATTATAACTGATTTGGAATAAAGATCTAAGCTAGGGAATGCTGTCCCATTACTGTTCCAAGCTCTAATGTGCCATTTATATGCAATCCTAGGTTTTAAGGGGGACCATAAAAATTTCAGTAGCATGGAATCTAATTTTTTAAATAAGTTTTTGGGAGGGGGGTAGTATCAATGACTGCATATAAAACAAAATTTTAGGTAAAATTATAATTTTAATTAAAGAGAGGCTATCCTCCATTGTGAAGAACATTTTATTCCATCTTTTGATTAGTTCACTAATGGTGGTTATTAAATTATTGTAGTTTAGTTTAACAGACTCTTTCCATGTACTCTTTATACTGACACCCAAATATTCTAATTCATCATTCTCCCAATTAACAGGCTATTCTCTCTTAGGTTTTTGTTGATCTTTTTGTTAATTAGTAATGTTTTGGATTTATTATGATTACATTTAAGCCCTGAAATTCTTTCAAACTTGCTTAAGATATTTATAACATCATGCAAAGAACCATCGATATCACCCAGCATTAACAACATATATCAGCAAATAATTGTATCTTAGGCCAATAGTCCTTATTAATTTGAAAGCCTTTTATATTTTACTTGTTTCCCATACTCTGGAATAAACTGCCTATTTATATCAAACAAAGCTCCTCATTAGCACTCTTCAAGAAAAATCTTGATGATTGGATGGGAAATAGGAAATTCACCCCTGGGATCACGTCTGTGGCTCTGTTCGACAGTGGCACAGGAAAATAATTTTCTTGGGTGGCAAAAGCCAGGGTACCTTTTAGGTTGTGCTTGTATAGGCCCTAGGGCTGATAGCCTTGTACCTACCTATGAACCTATGTAGCAAAAGGTTCCATTGAAAAAGCAAACAATAATGGTGACAAAGGACAACCTTGTCTAGTTCCCTTGAGGATTTCTAGTGGTGAGGATAGACATGATCTGATTTTCACATAAGCTTGTACCCCACTACAAATTTTCATTAATATGTTGACAAAATCTGAGGAGAATTCAAAGCAATCAGAATTCTTTGTAGATAAGACCAACTAGTAGTATCAAAAGGCTTTTCTATATCTAGCCTGATAATAGTTAGTTGTTTTTTGTATTTGCATGCTATGTCTATTAGTAATTTAATAATGTTATCTTGCACTTTTCTATGAAGAGTGAACCCTGTCTGATCATTATGCATTAGATTGGGTAATATTTTATTTATCCTATTAGCTAATATTGTCATGAAAAATGTATAATCAGTGTTTAAAAAAATTGGCCTATATGAATCACAAGAATTGGGTTCCTTATCTTGTTTTAATATGGGGGAGATAATTCAGTATTTCCACGATGGGGATGTTATACATTTTTGCTTAACCATAGTAAAGACACTCATCATTTTCTTTATTATATATTCAGGAAAAATCTTATATAGTTCAGGAATTATTCCATCCAGTCCTGGAGCTTTATTATCTTTAAAATGTTTTATTTGCTCTTTCACATCTGTTAGTGTTATTTGTTTATTTAAGTATGTTATTCTGCTGCATTGACATCTTAGTAGTTATATTGTCTTGAATAAAAGTATTTATTACATTATCTGTCTCCAAATGTGGTGTGTTATTATTTATATCTTTATAGTAGTTTTTGAACACTTCTAATATGCCCATTAAGTTAGATGTACTCTTAGCTGAACTATCACTTTTATATTTAATCTCATTAATAGGATTTTGATTGTTTATTTTTTTTGGATCTTATCACTGTTTTATGTAGATATTTGGGATTTACAGCATAAGATTGTAGTTTAAATTTTTCTAGGTTCGTGGCTACCTTATGATTCAGAACTTCTAAGTATTTTTGATTTAATTAGTTATTTCATTATGTGCTACTTTGTTATTTGATTTTACGTCCATTTTTATCTTGTCTATTTTTTTGCAACTCTAAAAGTTCTTTGTCCACGCTCTCCTTTTTTAAGGTATCAAGATTTTAGTCTACCATATATATAAACTTTAAATGTGTCCCATAGTATAATATCAGTCACTTCACCATTACCATTTGTTTCAAGAAACATGCCTATTTCTTTCATTATCCATTCCCTAAAGTCATTTAACTTAGTTATGTAAGCAGGAATTCTCTGTAGAAATCTTATATCATCTGTATCTGTAGTTAATGTAAAGTTTATAGCATTATGGTCCAAAAGTGGACAAGTCATTATAGATACTTAATTTATTTTAGAGTGTATATTATTTGATACAAAGACCTTATCAATGTTTGTTTGTGTACCAAACCAATATGAATAGTGAGTATAGAATAAGGAATACTGTTCTCTTAGATCATGTATATCTTTAAGGTTCATCTGGTTTGTAAAGTCATTTAACTTTTTGGCCTGAGATGTTAGTTTTATTTTAACATTTTTAGAAGTATTATTGCCTGATAATAGGCAGTTAAAATCACCTGTTGCTATAATTTCCCCTTTTGCATTTAAAGCAATCAGGTCCAGATATTTGTCAACATATTTAGTACTCAGTCCTGGTATCCAGTATGTATTGATCAAAGCATAATACTTCCTATTGATTTCCAAAATAACCATGCTTAGCATCCCATCTTTATCTGAAACTGTATCTATAATTCCTGGCATAGTATAAGTATTCTTCCATAGAATAAGAATGCCCCTTCCCTTGGTCTTAAAACATGAATCAGCCAGAATGGTATAGCCATTGAATGAGTATTTTTCTAGATCTTTTTTTAATAGATGGGTTTCCTGTAAAAAGATGATCTGGGCTTTATACATTTTGATATATTTACGCAAACCAGCTCTTTTGACATTATTGTTCAAACCATTAATATTTAATGATAAACATTTATAAGCCATTGACTATAATGTGTATGTTATTACTAACTGAAAGACCTTTCTTCCGTGTTGACTTGAAATCTACTGAAAACGTACTTATCATGGATGCATAATGTGTACTAAGCACTACTTTCAAAATCCCAAAACTATTTACACATACATGAAACATAAAGTTTCTGGTTTAGTTAAAAACTTAACTAAACCATCCATCCACCACCTCTCCAATACCAAACAACACAAATTATCCATCTCTGCTTAGAATATAGTATAAAAACAAAAAAGAAAAGCATTATGAAAGCAACTAAAGAAATCTGAATCCATGAAATATACATTAGAATGAGAGTGTCCAATATATCTGAAGCTATATGAATATGTCACATATGATAATAGCACCTCTAATACGTAGATATGTCAGAAATACACATCAGATCAAAGTATCTATAAACATTAGAAGCTGGATGTTAAGAAGATGCTGAAGCATCAATTTTTGGAGGAGAATTTACAATACTCTTAGTACTGTAATTCTACCACTGTCTAAGGCACCAGAAAATACAGATATTTGCCAGTAACACTGTTTATGGAAAAATGTAATAATACATGACTAAATGAGGTTCAACTCTGGCAGTAGTTCACATCTCTATTGCAACTGTGAATAAATCTACAAGACTAAGACTTCAGACAGGATTCCAAATATACATAGCCAACTTTAGGCATAGGCCTACTAGCCAGCTGCCTAGGGTGCCACTCTAGCAGGGTTGCTTTTCCAGTAATCTGGATGGTGTAGGTAAGCCAGGATGGGAGCACAGGATAGTGTTGGAGGGGCACTTTGGACACCTTTTGCCTAGGGTACCAGTTGACCAAAGGCCGGTCCTGTAAATACATACAGCTAATGTTTACAAATAATTCTACTTTTAGAGATAGAAGTATAGAATAATGTATATATACATTGTAAATGAAGCTACAAGTCTAAAGTCTTGTAAGAAAATAAAAAAAATGCTAACAGATAACTTGCTTTGGCTAAAAACTGGTAAAAAGTGGAAAAGTACAAAAAAAGTATCACCGAACAGATCACTTTAAATGCAACTTAAAATATTTAAGTATAAGTGAAATAAAAACCTTTTTCCCCTTTTTGTTGAAAAGCATGTTACTCACAATTCAGGGCTTTCCACACCTCTCCAAGTTTTGTAAAAAGACCTGTGGGATCTTTTGGGATTTTCTTTATAGAGCAATGGTAACATCTGCATTTCCCACTAAAGTAAGACAGCTAATAAATAGAATATATGAAGGATCAGAAGAATGAGTAAAGGCAGGAGAGGTGCCTGAAATGTTAAAATACTAACATAAACAATGTTAAAATTAAAATACCCATGTTATAGCTTGTTTTCCAATTTCAGTAAGAGGGAAGTGATACTGTTTGTTAACTGGCTATGTACTATAATAGTGTATGTATGTAGTACATAGTATCATGGTAGAATACCAAGCTAACAACACAAGGGACCATTTGAAGCCTAGCCAAATTGCTTTTAGTAGGTACCTCATGTCAGCATTGTAAAGTTCCAGCATTTTAACAGTTCATAATTTTCCATTCAATATTATGATTTTCAAAATATCACTATTCTGTAAGTTACCACATACCCATATCTTATACGCAGAAAAAAAGTGGGGTATCCCTGTGATGTGGAATGTTTTGAAACAGTTTCAGGCATTATCAGGATACAAAATACATGGAGATAAAATAAAGGCAATAGTTGTAAAATGTTGTACTTGCATGTGTTGGTTCAGCAATTCAGCAATACCCGTATTTATGGGGATGTGACAAAATGGGGTCCACTATGTAATTTCGAAAAGTCAAAATCTCGAACATCAGAATCCTGACATTCAGATGTTCGAGATTGTGAAATCTCGAAATGCAAAAAAAAAAAAAAAAAAACTAAACTAAAAAAAAAGGTTAGACCATGTTTCTGCAAGGGGGCAAGCCCCCTGCACCCCCCATACCCCCTGCTACTTAAATATACCAACTCCGAGATCGGACTACAGTGAAGAGAATGGTAAAGTTACCATTATGCACTGTTGGGTGATCTCAATTGTTTAACTTCGAGATTTCAAAATTATGAACATCTGGACGTTGGGATTCTGATGTTCAGGATTTTGAGATTTCGAAATTAAGAAGTGGACCCGACAAAATGAGATAATTGGACGCATGGGTAAAAAAAAGACTTGGTTGTGACTCTGTGAGACTGTTTGCTCCTCCATCTTCCCGCCTCTATCTACCAGAGCCCAGGTCACTACCCAATCCCTGGACAACTGGGTTACAGTGGGGACTTTTTATCTGTGGTACCTTAAATGCACTGGTCCTTGGTTCTTAATGCAGCAGTCACATACCATTATATTCATTATTTCTGTCTTAAATGTGGCTGTCAAACAATTACATTCATTACTCTTGACCACACAGAAAACACAGTAAGTCTAAAAAAAAAAAAAAAAAAAAAAAATATATATATATATATATATATATATATATATATATAATTATAAAACTATATGCAACAAGGACCAAAAGCCAACATACAAAGCAAAACAAATGTAAAAAAGTACATATTGGTAATTATTTTAAATAGTCAGCTATCTTTCTTGCCAGTCTTGAAACCATATCTTAAACTTAGCAAATAGTTTAAAATATTCAGACTTTTTTATTGTGTTGTAAGTGATCAACATATATTATATTTAAGTTTTTCCATACGATTGTAATGTAATATTTAATGAAACTAGAAGTTTAATTACAATTGTTTTATTTCCTGTGAAATTTAAAACATTTTTTTTAACCTTGACACTGATGAAGATTTTGATCAATAAATTTAAATCTTTTTGGCTCATTTAAATAATTCCATAGTGGCATAGCAAATGTACAAAACAAAAATACAGATATGGAAAAAATTTCTGCAGCTGGGTGACCATATATTACATATTACTCTCAACTTAAAGATAAGAAGTAGCTAATTTAGGACTTGCAAATCACAAAATGCATACAATATATATTAGAAAAATGTTTTATAAAGATTATTTCCATAATGGAGTCCAAATTGGAGATATTTTACTAGAAGCATAATATTTATTCTAGGCTGAATGAATGAAAGGAGGTATTAGAGAATGTACCTAGAAAACATAATTTGTATGATTAGAAATTGGGCCCTCTTCTGAAAAAGAATGTCTTATAGTACAAAATTTATTAAGTTTAAGCTTTATAGTTTGAAACAATGTGGGTTTTGCAGTAGTAGTATTTAGAATAATATTTACTACTGCCATACACTCCAGTGTCTAGTTATTATAAATGCAACTGGATGTAGGAGATAAAGGCTTATCATTGATAAAGTCTGCCTCTGTTAGGCTTTGCAACAGTAGAATTCCAGAGGACCAAGTAACCTTATTATTAAGTCATAAGTTTGGATTTGCAGTTATTGGTTGATACATAATCATGGTGTCATGAAGATCCAGTAAGGTAAATAATTCCTGAAAATCTCAAATCAGTTTTTCTAATAGAGTACGACATTTTATGAATTTCAAACTATCAGTTTCCAGAAATGTTAATAAACTTGTGTTAATCTATTTTGTTTGTAAGTAAGAGATCTTAATCCAAATGCATACCCAAGTATTTTACCCAGCAGAATAATTAATAAGACTGAACAAATGGGCGGATTTTGTTATTAAATTATAAGTTTAAAATCAGGAATGTTCATGCTGCCATTAATCTTAAATGTCGTTAACTTAAGGTAAGTAATTTAGGAAGGTTTAAATGACTAGACACATTTAGTCATTTCCTTCTTTAGATGCTTAAAAGAAGAATTAGTAAGGGACGCACTGGATTTCATATGTAAAAATTGCACAGGAAAATATATATTTTTAATTCAAGACATTACAAACTAACAAAAGTGCCTGTTTAGACATTTTTTGAGATATTTCTGTTCTTATGTCATACTTTGTTTATGTTTTTGTATTAAAGTTCATGGGAGAGAGATTCAGGAATGTTAATATGAGGGGTAGGCCCATTTTACCACTTGCAGTAACCATTATTGATTCAAAGTCAGTGCTACAGCAATTCTGTAACATAAAGAGGTGCAGCACCTTGGTGAGGTGTCTCCATGACCTATGCAAATATTAATGAAGCATTCTAGGGAGTAGCCTATGCTAATTAGCTGTGTGCTTCCCCCCACCTGAAGAAATGCTTGTGGTAAGACATTTCTTCAGTTGTGTAAATTACCACAGCCGTCCGTATTAATGAATATAGCCCAACGTTTGTGATCACACATTATTTCCAGTGGGTGAGCTCACATTAGATGTACGTTTCTGAAGATTCTGAAGAGGTCCTCATTAATTAAAAATGAAAGCACTTCATAAATTGGCTGTGGTTTCTCTGTGGTTTTCTTGTGCTTTGGTGTTTATCAGTTATTTTATTATTTACATTAGGTGTAAGTGCCAGGGAGTTTAACGGAAAGGTAGTGGTGCACGGTGTGTGTAGTTGTGTGGCTGCATGTATGACTGTATGCAGAAGGATGAGTTGCCTCAGGTGTGTGTGTGTGTGTGTGTGTGTGTGTGAGACTGAGTGGTTACAGGGGATTAGTTAGAGGATCAGTAGAGTAGGTGTGTGTGTGTGTGTGTTTGTGTGTGTGTATGTGTGTGTGTGTGTGTGTGTGTGTGTGTGTGTGTGTGTGTGTGTGTGCGTGCGTGCGCATGTGGTGGGGTGGTGCTATAACTCCACAGTCCTTTAGAGTAACAAGAAAATCATGCAATATTGGGGGTGGAGGGAATGCTAGACATCAGGGATACTGTTTATATCATGCTCTAAAGGCTAATAGAGCAATTGTGCAGCATGAAAGTTGGGGAGGGGGGCACTACACACCAAGGATACTCTTTATACTGTGCTCTGAAGGCACTTAAAGTTCAAACCCTGTACTTTTAGTATTCACAAACAGCACTCTAGCAGAGTATTAGTCCTTTGTGCCACCACTCAACAATAGGGATATTTTTACATATTACCATAAGCCTTTGGGAAACAAAAATGAAAGTAAAAGGGGGAATAGTTTCAATCCCCGTACCCTTGGCATACATCCCAGCTCCTTAGCAGAGTGTTAGTTTTCTACACAACCACTAGATGCCAGGGATACTCTAAGCATAGCTTCATAGATAGGGATTCATAGGTAAGTAGTAGCAAATCAGCTTGAGACTATTAGAAGCCTAGCTAAAAACCCATATTCCAAAGTTCCCTCCAGCCTCAAGAAGGGAAAGACAAGATAGATCAGGGGAGAATTTTAGGCTACCCAACCAATTATATAGATTTCCCTTGAAGAGGGTAAGGGTGCTTCTTTGGTATATGTGTAGGGGAAGTCTTTCCTCTATAGGTGAGGGATACAGTGGGAATTGAACCTATTACACAAACTTGTCTTATTTTTCTGCCTATGAAGGTATAGCTCCTTTAACCTAGCATTTGAGGCACCATTTGCTCTGTGAAGGAATAGGAGGTCAAAGAGGACTGAATCCTTCATAGCTCTAAAGGCTGGATAAAGAGATCCACAAAGGAGCCCATACAATTTTGATTGAGTACAGGGAGATAACTGCCAGTCTGTCTAGATAACTAAGATTTTTTAGCCCAATGATCTTTTTATTTGTGAATTTATGAGGTCTCTCAAGTTGACAGATATAATTAAAAAAGTGCATTCCAAAAAGGTACAGTTTATTCAATGATGGGGTTGAAGAGATATGAGTAAGGGTGAATTAAAACTTTGGATCTAGTAGAGATGCTTTTGAAAATTAGATGAGCCAGATAGCTTTCCAAAATACTGTGCAGACATGATGATCAAACGATAAGGAATTATCAACAGGAGTACCTAGATCCCCTATGACAGTGTCTGATTGGAGGGATGTGTCACCTATACAGTATGTGAATGTATTTTGTTTACCACATTGAATTATGCTACATTTTTTTCATATTTAATTTGAGACCATGTTTCTTAAGTGCTAAAAAAATAAGGTAAGGGGGTCAGGGGTTAAAACTCTGCTCCCATAAACGGAACACAGTTCATCAAGTCATATCCTTAATCCTCAACATTAACTGAAGAGATTCATTAAATGGTTTATGTTTTATACTATAAGAATTATGAAATTGTAATGTCTGTCATTTTTTCATTGACTGCAACAACCTGTGAGCTAAAAGGGACAGCGCACAGATAAAAGGCAGCATCAGGAGCATTCTGTAAAATTAGGAATATTTGAGAGGGATATATGTCTGTTTGTATGGGGGGGCCACAATACATATATACAGCCATATTTGGGCTCCAGGAGAAAGCTAGGAGGAACAGTAGGGAAATGTTTAAATATTAAAACTTGTCAAGTTTGTTGGGCATATGTATGGATAGAAAGGCTTGTATTTGTTCTATATTGTTTAGCATGGGCCTCAAGTTGTTGGACTGATAGGGACCAAAGTTGCCTTCTATGTAAAACCAGATCAAGAGGATGTTAAGTAAGACTACTTGTTTCATATAAAAACTTAAGAAATGGCTTGACTAGGTGTGGGTGAGGCACTTCTCTTTTGCTTCTTTGTGATGGAAAGGCAGGATAGGATGAGAGTATAGTAAGGATTGGATTTGTATTGGGGTGTAGATTTATCTGCGTATTTCGGGAGGGAAGACATGGATGACTGTAGAGGTGACAGAGGAAAGGTAAAGGGAGTCATACCATGTTGAGTAAGGAGTGCGCTTACTGGTGGAGTGGGGATAAGTAAAGAGACTAGGATAAATTGTGGAAGCAGGACAGAGATATGTCTCACTGTGAGTAGTTTGGGTAGTTATTGATTTTTATTTACTGTTGTACATTGGGGGGGTGCTTTATGTAAAATGAAGTGAAATGGAAGGATAGATTTGTCTGAGAGTAATTGAATTTAGAGGACTGAAGGAGTAAAGAATTATAGGTTGTGTTTAATTAGAGAGTATGTTATAGGGACTTACTATAAGTGAGTATGACTGTTAAAATGTTGAAATGGTGTGGTAAAATTATGTAGTAGCTCTAGGAGTGATATTTTTTAGGGAGAGAAGTTAGGGCCTTTAAGAGGGAATGGAAGTAAGATGCAGATGGAGTTAAACAGTGGACACCATAAAGGAAATGATGGGTGGCATGGTGGGGAATGGGAGGCAGAAGGGGAGCAAAGTAGGCCTGAATCCTGTGTCAGCAGAAGTAATTTAGTCTGTGCATGCACAGTACTGACATCAACTAGGAGAGAAGTGCAGGAAATAGGTATGTCAAAGCACTACCCATTTAACTGAGTAGGAAAGCAAGAAAATCAATCAGAAGCCAGCCAGAATGTGAGTATGTGGTAGGAAACGAACAGGGAGTGGGTTTAATCAATAGTGTGGAATAGGAAGGAAGACATCGAAGAGACAGAGAGGTAGGGAGTGAGGGAAGAGGAGAATCCCAGCAGCTCCTAATGAATATGTAAGCCTAAATGATTTGTAAAGGTAACCCCCAACACTATAAGTAAGCTCATATGCTGCTTGCAGGACAGTGGAATATATTAACTAATCATCCACTATGGTTTAATATGCAGATGATACTATAATAATTTGCTCTGCCCCCTCACTGGGACAGCAATAGACCACTACACAGGACTAGAACAGTGGATAGATAATGCTTACCTTACACTTAATGCTAAAAAATGTAACTGATGTCCTTCCTCTCCAAAATCATGCCCCAAATGCAAGTAGTTGTAATATTTCCTCTGCTCGAAACATTAAATTTGCGCAGGTTTCCAAAACCAAGTTGCTTGGTGTAATGGCTGATGATAAGCTCAAGTCTGATATTTGCATACATAATATCAAAAAGAAACCTCACCAAAGGTTTTAAACTCTATACAGGTCAATATGCAGTGAAACACCACCCATGCAGAATTTAGAAACATTGTAGAATGAATGTCTGTCCTGCTAAACCTGGTTCTGCTACTAAGAAATGTCTGAGTAGAGCGCTGTGTTATAACCTTGCCACAGACTACAAATTGTCTGTAGTATGCTGTGTGCTGCATAAAATGATTACCTGGAAGGAGGCTGCCTAAACGTCCAACCCTGGGACCTCTGGACCTGTGACATAAGGTCCATTTACTGAAACAACATGAATATCCTCCAGCAATGATGACAGTGATGCTGACAGAGTGCTACCAGCAGCTTTACTACATAACCTACACAGTGTCATGCACAGTAGATGGTAGCACAGGTGAAGCAGCAATGTCCATCAATTAACATAGTATATTACGATTCTGAGCTATTTACGGTTTACTTCCTGTTGTCAATAGTACAGGGTCTGAGTCCTCCCACTTCAGTTGTTTACTGTGTTACTCTGTGCATGCCACTTGACCAGACAATGCTCTTGTGCTTCCCCTGAAAACGGATATTTGCCCAATGATTCAAAGGGAAGCAACGTGCATGAATACCCTGCTATTGTTGGTGGGTCCTCATGCAGAGAAGGCATTGAATCAAGTTAACTGTGATTTTATGAGTAGGACATTGTCAGCATTTGTATTTCTTGATAGAATAATGCTGTTAATTAGGAATATGTATATATATATATATATATATATATATAGTCAGTGGCAAGAATCATGGTGGGAGGGTAATGTTCTGACAAGCTTTGTTTGAACACAGCAACAAGGCATGGGATGTCCTCTTTTTACATCCATTGGCAAAAAAAAAAATAAGATGCTCACAAATTCAAGTGTATAACTGATATGGTGCTCAAGAAAAACGTAGCCTTATTTACAGATGATATTATCTAATATTTGACAAATACAGAAAAGGATATTTCAGTGTAGTGGAGCATTTTGAGACAGTTTAATTTTTTTCAGGATATAAAATTAAAAAAAAAAGGCAGTAAACTATATTCCCTCAAATGAATTGGTTCAGCAATACCCATATTTATAATGACATGGTAAGATGAAGTGTTCAAGTGTTTGGATTAAAAAGGATTCTATTATGGCAGCTAAGGATATATAACAAGAGACTATACAAAAAGTAATGCAAAACTGAAAAGGTGGTAGCTCTTGACTATGGGTATGGATTGGAAGGTACAAGTAGTGAAAATGTTTCTAATTCCCTTTAAAATTGAATACAGGTCAGGAATGCTTTCATCAACCAGTGGAGAAGCTGTGGACCATAATTAATAAAGAATTCAGTCAATTTGTTTGGGAAGGAAAGAAGGCAAGAAGTAAGTAGGATAACTTGTCCTCCTTACAAAAGTGTGTTTTAGGATCATCAGATTTAAGGAGTTACTTTAAATCAACACAGTTAAGGCTCCTATGCATTGCCGTAATGGAAGACTACAAATCAAGGTGTACAGAAATTATGTTGAAACAGAGAGTTCACAAAATAAGTAGAGAGTAGGATTTTGGATACAGGCAATTAAGGAGCATATTAACAACTGTACACAATATTGTATTTATAAAGTAGTAGAAATATTTTGAGAACTAATCCAACACAGAATGGAGAAAGGAGACTTTACTAATAGGGATGACTGCAAGTAAAGGCATGGCAAATATGCAAGAGGGAGTTGAAATTTATTGGAGAAAATTAGCAAATGAACCAAATTATTGGGAGCAAATGACTAGAGAAGGAGAAGAGTCACAGAGTAGGAAAAAGCCAAGCAAAAGTTTGGATTGTAGGTTGAAAACTGCCTTCCCTACCAGTGATTGACAAAAGAATTTAGGTACAGAGAAAGAGATACGGGAGTGTTAAATGAAAGCTTAGTTCTGGTAGAGTTCATAGTTGAATGTAGAACAGGGGCTGCAGTAAAAAAAGGATAGTTAGTAGAACATATCAAATAATGTATGATAACTATAAGAATTAATCTGAAGAGGTTAGAAAAGACTAAGAAATGTGAATGGAAAAGAAATAGTCAAATGAACAATGGCAGGATATTTGTATGGCTTCCAAGTATACAATAAAATCTACAAAGCTTAGATTTTTTGAATAGAAATATTTGTATAGGTGTATTTTTACCAAAAGTGGAATTAAAGCTAGAGTTTTCTCTGTGTGATTCCTTAAAACCTCTTGTAGAAAGGGATTGTGGGATATATGGAAATAACCCCTTAAGAACATCTGGTATTTCAGCTACATGACAATTCTTAATGCCCATGACTTATTTCTTTTTAAGTTGATTAATGGACAAATTAAGGCCAATATAGTCAAACCCCACTATCTGTGGACATGCTTGTTTTCACTTTTCTTATACATAATCAGTACAGCATAAATGGACTGTTTGGCCAGATTTTAGAAACACATGGTTGTCGTACCAAGCTGATGTCCATAACTATTGAGGTGTCTGCAAAATACCCATCTAGCAACTAAATAAAACAGTAAAGAGGAGACACAGCCAATCCAATTAGAAAGAACAACAAGAAAAGAACTACCCATGCTACAGTTTTCACTGTATGATTTCTTAAAACCCCTTGTAAAAGGGGATTATGGGATATATGCAAATGACCCCCACACAGTGAGAACTCTAGCTTGGCTATTTTTTTCTTGTTGTTCTTTCTAATTGGATTGGCTGTGTGTCCTCTTTATTGTTTTAGTTAGTTGTTTTTAGTTGTTAAATGGGATATTTTGCAGACAACTCAGTGGTTATGGACATCAGCTGGGTACAACAACCCTGTGTTTCTAAAGGCTGGCCAATCAGTCCATTTATGCTGTGCTGATGTCATAAGAAGACTGAAACATGCATGTCCACAGCTAGTGGAGGTTGGCTTTATTGGCCTGAATTTGTCCATTAATCGACTTAAAAAGAAATAAGACACAGGCATTCACAATTGCCATATAGCTGAAACACCAGATGGCCTTAAGGGGTCATTTGCATATATTCCATAATCTGCTTCTACAAGGAGTTTTAAGGAATCACACAGTGAGAACTCTAGCTTGGCTAGTTTTTTTTCTTGTTGTTCTTTCTATTTGGATTAGCTGTTTGTTCTCTTTACTGTTTTATCTAGTTGTTAGATGGAATATTTTGCAGACACCTTAATGGTTATGGGCATCAGCTGGGTACAACAACCCTGTGTTTCTAAAGACTAGCCAAACAGTACACTTATGCTGGGTTGATGATGTCATAAGGAAACTGAAACCTGCATGTGCACAGCTAGTGGGGGGTTGGCTTTATTGACCTAAATTTATCCATTAATTGACTTAAAAGAAATAAGTCATGGGCATTCAGAATTGCTGTATAGCTGAAACGTCAGATGTCTTTAAGGGGTCGTTTGAATAAATACCATATCCCCTTTTGTAAGGGTTTTAGGAATCACATAGTGAAAACTCTAGCTTGGCTATTTTTTCTTCTTATTCTTTCTAACTGGATTGGGTGTGTGTCCTCTTTACTGTTTTATTTAGAAGTAGAATTCAGAGAATTTTTAAGCAGGTAGACAGCAATTACTGAAGGAGCAACTAGAAAGAGATGGGTACCCAGGGACATGTGTTTTTTGGGAATGCAATGAGTTGGTAGAGTTTAGAAATTTCCTACAGGGTATTTTGTCTGAAATGATGGGGGAACAAATTATTTAAACTAGGGAATTTATTCTTTTGAGCTGGGATATAGAAACTGAATTGCCAAGACACAGTAAGGTCTTACTATGTTTAACATTGTTGGCTGCCAAAAAATGAAGTACTAGAAAATGGAAATCAAAATGAAAAGCAACTGTGTCTGAATTACTGAATGTTGTAAAGGAGATATAAGTATTGTGGGTGTGATCTTACGATCAGGGATGGAGCAATCTATGTAGAAATAGATGGAATATGTGGGAACAATGCATGCATACTAATCTTCAAGAGGAGGAGTGATATTTCAGGGAAGGTAGAACTTCAGCAATCTATATAATGTTAAACTGAATATTTGTTAAGACAGAAATCCTATTTGCATATTGCATAAAAGATCTTTGTAATGGTCCGTTTACTCTTTTATAATTGAATATGTACTCATGTCACTCTGTAATATTTGATGTTAATAAAGATATTTTAAAAAAGGATTCTTGGGTTCATTGGACTCACCCAGTTAACAAATGTATTAAATAAAACAATACCTGTGGCTCTTGACAAGAACCCAGAGGCTGTGTGGTGTCTCATAAAATGAAATGATGCACTCAGTATTATTTAAAGACTATGTTGAGCAGTGCATGGCCAAGTAACACTGTACACCAGACATCTCCACTTATCACGTATCCATCTTATCATGCAGGAGGGAGAGAGGTGTGGGTCACCACCACTGTTGTTTGCATAAGTACCATGGTACACATTGACATGTGACTGATAACACATCTTGGGGATTTATAAGTCAATAGAGGTAGAGATATGGGTCTTGTGGTGGGAGGACATCTGTTTCATAGATAAATTCTTATGTGGAAAGGATGGGTGAGCCAGTATATGATTGTTCTGTGTGGCCACTGCAATGGCTGGATGTGGAAGGACTATAGGACTCCATGACAGTAATGTGGTGGCACTGTTTGATTAAGATCTGCATGGGGTCTTCCATTGATGTGTTCTGCCCATGATAGATCTATACTCTGGCTGTCCACAATGTGGGGTGGTGTAGTGTGATACCTCTATTGTCGTAAGAGCAGACTCTGCTGTCTGCAATGGCCTTGATATGAGTCCACCATACAAACTAAAGGGTAAAAAGGTCACACAGACAAACAGTTCAATAAAAACTGCAAGAATGACCAAGCCAAGATAGAGTATTCACTGTAGAATACTGTAAGCCTCATGTAGTAGTGCGTCATGGGGATAAATGACCCCTTAAGGACATACCAGCACTTCAGCTACATGGCTTCTGAATATCCATTACTTTTTTACTTTATATGCCTTCATAGGCAATAAAGCCAAACCCTACTAGATGTAGGCATGTATTTTTATGACCTCATTAGCACAGCACAAGTGGATTGCTTTGTTATACTTTAGAAACAGAGAGCTTGGAATCAAGCCTAATGTCCGTAAACATTAGGGTGCCTGCAAATTATTCCAAACAACATTCAAAACAATGGGTAAAAAGTTCAGACAGACAAACCATTCAGCAAAAACTGCAAGAAAGACCTAGCCAAGCTAAAGTCTTTACTGAGTGATACCTTAAACCTCCTGTGGTAGAAGCCCATGTGATATATGCTAATGGCCCCTTAAGGACAATACCAGTGTTTCAGAAACATGGCTTCTGAATCCCCATGACTTTTTTTACTTTTTAAGTCTTTATGGGTATATTCAGGCCAATAAAGCCAAACCCACTATCTGTAGACATGAATGTTTCTGCCTTTTTATGATCTTGTCAATGCATAAGTGGATTGTTTATTTTGGCTATACGTTAAATTATTTTCGCCTTTGGTTTGGAAGTTGTTTGTGATATTTTGCAGGAATTCTAATGTGTGTGGACATCAGGCTTGATTCTAAGCTCTGTGTTTCTAACACATAGCCAGACAATCCACTTATGCTTTATTGATGAGGTCATAAAAAAGTAATGAAACAATAATGCAGTATCAATACTGCATCACTGCCCCATCAGCATCTGTTGATCATGGTCCCTTTTTGTACCTGGGGCAGCCATCCCCTGCACGGCATCCTTGCTATGTGTCTGGGCTACCTAGGACAAACAGCAGGTTAGCTTGGCTATAAACAATATTACAGAGTTGTATGGGGATACAAAGACAACAGAAGCCACAGATATGCTATGGACATTTGGGTACCCCAGTGTTAGGCAAGAGCAGTGATATGGACAGACATATGCACATATACAGCTATGACAGGTAACACACAGATGTTTGCATGGTTGTATATATGATAATTATTTAATAACTATTTACATTTTAGTAACTGACACCCTTTAAAAATAAAAAAATAATGTTGTAAAGGAATAGCTTATCGGAGCATCTAGAGTGTATATGAAATCAGAAGACCTCATATTGGAAATGGATTTATTAACTGGAATGTTTATGAATAGAAATTACCCTAGAAACCTTCTTGACAATATAGCTAAAGAAGTATTAGGTAATAGAGGAAAACCATTTGAATCTATATTACATAAAGGGTTGATAAAAGGAAGATTATTCATAATAATAATTATAAAAATAGCATGGCTTTTCCTATGACCATAAATAATATTGGTATAAAGAATGTTATTTGTAATAACTGGATAATAATAAAAGGTATTGTGGAACTAAGCAAACTGCTGGGAGATAAGCCATAATGCATTAATAAAATAACATAAAAAATGTTAAGATGATGTTTTTTAGGAATGACAATTTCATTATGATTCCTATTACAAATAAACCAAAGGGCACATATCCATGTAGTAACTGTAAATATTGTAAATGTATTAATAGTTGACCAATATCATATTTAGGAAATATGAATAAAATGTTTGTCATAGGTAAACATTATACCTGCAGCAATTTTGGAGTAGTATATGTAGCAAAATGTTCAACGTGCGACTGTTTTTATGTAGCTAAGATGATTAGCAGCTTGTCACACTGCATTTATGAATACATTTACATGGGGATTCTATAAAGCCTACATAGTCATTTTTCATCAAGTGACGCACACACGGCTGCAGACAATTTTAGATTAATTTATCTTTGTGTAGAGGTGTGCACCCCCGTGCAAACAAGGTAAACACCGTGGCATGCTAATTACAGCATAAGCAGCTGAATTGCATGCTAATCAACCACTCCAACAAAGTGAAACTATTCAACAGGCTATAAAGCATCCATGTAGACTCTCTGCTGTTTTTTTCTGCAAATTCCATAACTTTTGGAATACAACCAAGGAAAGGAGTCTGCACGGACAGAATGTTAGGAGCTGCTGCTGTTTTAATACATTTGTATGTGCAAACAGCTGAAGCCAATGCTGCTGCTAATGGCCTAAGCCAAGAAGAAAGAGAGTTTTCAGGCCCTGTTTAACAGGGGACATGCTGGGGGGGGGTATCACAGGCATCAGCATCCAGGATCCTCCACCAATTCCTGAATGCTATGCTCCAACTTGCCAGTGACCACATATATTTTCCCTGTAGTTCTGAGGAGAGGGCCAGAAATATGTAGGAGTTCTACCATGTAGAACACTACCCTGAAGTACTGGGTGCCATAGATTGCACACATATAGAAATGAAGGCACCACCCAGGGAACATGGTATGCTCTGCATAAACAGAAAGAGCTACCACTATATCAACTGCCAAGTCATGTGTAATGCCAAAGGAATCATCTTGAACGTGTGTGCTGGCTACCCTGGCAGTTACTACAACTCACATATCTGGCATACCTCCCAACTGTACAAGATGTTTGCTAGGGGAGATATCGCACGGGGTCATTTACCAGGGGGATGCAGGCTATGCACTGGAATCATGGCTGATGACACCCATCAGAAATGCACAAACCCATGGAAGAAAGCCACAATGAGGCACATGCTCAAACCAGAAATATCATAGAGCATGTGTTTGGGCTGCTGAAGTGATGGTTCCACTGCCCAGATACATCTGGAGGAGCCTGCAATACAATCCATGGGCATGTACAGAAACATTCACAGTATGTGCCATGATACAGAACATAATCCTGAGGAAACAGTTTCAGCAGGATCAGTAAGGGGAAGGGGCACACATCCCATCACCAAGGCCAAGGTCACCACAGCCACAGGCAGATGAGGAGTCAGAGGGGGAACCACCAGCTGCTGTGGATATAGGCAAACATAGGCATGCTCAGTATGCCCTTGCATTGACTAAGAGACAATGCATAGCACACTCACTCACTCACTCACTCACTCACTCACTCACTCACTCACTCACTCACTCACTCACTCACCACCTAGGGGCCTAAAACCTTCCTTCTACTCACATGCATGTAGTAACATTGATGCCAGACAACTCAGACAACCATTATCTCCCCATGTATTGGCTGTGTACTGCTTGAATCAGACAGAGTCAGCCCTGAACTAAAACTATGGCAAATGATGCATTTACAAGGTAAGTCCTGAACCTGGACTGTATTGTCTAATAATATGAATGAGTGGCATATCCAGGTCTATATTAGAACACCAAACTTTCAAAATTTCAAGTGTTCTAATATCAAACCCTATTAATTGAAAATTTAAAACATTGAACATACAGAACAGCAAATTTTTTCCTAGGGAAAAATTTGCTGTTCCAAAACACATGCACACAACACAAGCACACCAAACAAACAGCAATCCACACACATACACCTAAACTCTTACACCTAACCCTACACTAAACTATACATACACCACCACTAACTATCCACTTACCTTAACCCAAACCCTAACTCTAAGGTCCGTCACTATCGCATAGTCACCTCAACCATGCCCTAACCCTAACTCACCTACCCCACCCTAACCCTCACGTCCACACAATCGCACACTTTCCTGACCCACGCCCTAATCCTAACTCACCTAACCCACCCTAACCCTCATGTCCACACAATCGCACACTTACCTGAACCTGACCCATAACTTTGCACCACAGTGCTGAAAATACCGAAGCAACAGAAACGGACAACCAAATTCTTTCCCTTGGAAAAAATTAGGTTTTCTGTTTCTTCGATATTTTCAGTGTTCGCTGAAAACGAGTCGATATTAGAACACTCTAAATTTTGAAAGTTCAGTGTTCTAATATAGACCCGCATATCCTTGTATTTCATTAGTTGGTAAAGTAAGCATGTAAAAGGCGGTAAATTTGTACAGAAATTACCTTAACATATGACAGCAGAGACTTATTTGACTTTTATGTGTACAGTACTAATTAGTAGGACTCAAGCATCAAAGATTCACACAGTCATACCTCTCAAAAGTACTGATGATCACTGCATGGCTTCAGGTTAGCACCATACATTTCTACTGGAAAATCATTAAAGAGAGAAGTTAGAAAGTAATGATGCACATAATTTCTGACTTCACAATCCTCACAAGATTATTTACTGTAAAGTTAGGAAAGTTTGATGCTACTGTCTAACTTTCCAAGGCCAATATAAGTCAAAGGTACTGTGAAGATGTGAGGTATTGCCAGCTATGCCAGGAGAAGTAGGGCAATGGATGTGTAACATATGCCAGTACAGCTGGCTGGAATTTTGTAAAGAATTACATGTCATTTTTATATCAAACTGCTTTGTACACATGCCTGTGTTGAAATTGTATTTGTAAAGTTGCTTATTTTAAAAATGTATCAACAGTGGGTCCTAACTGTATTGCAACCGAATTAAATGTATATGTTTTAACAGAGGATACTGGAAGAGAAGAGGTTAATTACAGTCCAGCTGCAGCTAACTTTGAAAATTGTTCTGAAATTAAATTACTGGACTTAGGCCATTCTGATTGCAGCCAGAGACAAAATGTCTGGAAAAACAAGTACTAGGAGGCCTTCTGTATTGTCTTTAGTAGTGAACTAATTGCTACTCTGGAAGGGTAGAAGTTTGAAATTGTTTTATGACTTCCAGAAGATGCATCAGATCTTAGCAAGCTCTATGTGTGTTTATTACTGACACATATAGGTTCATAGGTAGGTACTAGGCTATCTGCCCGAAGGCATTTATAAGCCTAGCTGGAATGTGTTGGCTTTCGCCGCCCCCTTAGAATAGTTCCCTGTGCCTCTGTCCAGCAGAGCCATTGAAGTGATCCCTGGGACAAACTTTCTGTTTTCCATCCACTCGTCAAGGTTTCTCTTGAAGAGGGTTAGTGAGGAGATCTTCCTAATGTAAACTGGAATCTTGTTCCAGAGCATGGGAAGTCTTTGGGACAGGAATCTATCCCTCCAGCACACCCTATTTATTGTTGTGGTGAGGTTTAGATCCCTGGAGCGTGTGGCTCAAGGGGATATGACTTTCTTTAGGTGGAGCATGTCCATCAATTCTGGGTTGGACACGGCCTTGTATGTCAGGCAGAGATCACCTCTGAGTAGGCGGCATGCAACCGAGTACAGCTGCAGTTTCTTCAATCGAGCTGCATAGGGCATCTGCTTGAGGTCAGTGGTCCTCTTGGTGAGGTACTTCTATGGTCTTTCCAGTTGTTGCAGGTGTCTTATAAGGTACATCCCAAATGGGGCATTGCATTCTAAGATGGGTCTGATGAGTGATGCAAAGAGGGGCCCAATGACCTTTTTTGATCTGGATGCAAACCCTTTTGTGATTAGGTGGGCCACATAGAAGGATTTTTTAACCACTTTGACAATGTGATTATCAAAGGAGAGATCACTATCTACTTGGGTCCCCATATCCCTTATTACGTCTTCCATATTTAGGGGGCTACCACCTATGTGGTAGTTTGTGGGTACTTTGTTTTTTCCAAAGGAGATGACTATGCACTTTTTGGCATTTAGCTTGAGGCCATGGTTTTGACACCAGGTATCTGTCTCAGTGAGACCCTTTTGGAGGATGTCTGTGTCAGCCGGAGAGTCAATTATAGCCCCTAGTTTGCAGTCTGTGAACTTGGTCAGCCAAAGTCCTCATGTGCTTGCCAGTACCTCTGAGAAGTATATGGCGAACAGGAGGGGTCCTAGGACTGAGTCATGGGGGAATGCCACTTGTAACCAGTTTAGAGTCAGACCTAGCTCCCGCAACTCTTACTATGTGGGTTCTGTCCGTGAGCCAGTTGGCAACCCATCTCATGATGTAGGGGTTTATGTTCAGGCTGGTGAGCTTGTCTATAATACCTGAGTGGGGAATGGTGTCAAAGGACTTTGCAAGGTCTAGGTAGGCTGTGTGGACCACCTTTCCTTCATCTATAGCCTTGGTAACTGTCTCAAAGAATTCCACCAGGTTTAGGAGGCATGATCTGCCCTGAACAAAGCCGAACTGAGTAGGGCCCAGTGTTTGGAGGTTTCCAATGTCTCTGTTAATGAGATCCATGATGATGCACTCCATAGCTTTGCAGACCAAGCTAGTCAGGCTTATAGGGCGATAGTTCCCGGGGTCCATTGTGGCTCCACCTTTGTGGAGTGGAATAACCGTTGCTGTGTGCCACTCTGTAGGCACATAGCCTGTGGAGAGGCTGAGTTTAAGCAGTGTGTTTAGGTGAAGGGTTAGTTCATCTTTAAGCTTGTGTAGGATGCAGCCTGGGACACCGTCTGCTCCCATTGATGCTGTGTTTTTGGCTTTGGAGAGGGCTGTTTTAACCTGAGTGTCTGTGATTTCAGGGGCACTACATTCTTCTGGTATAGTTATGGGTCCTTTTGGGGCTGAGAAGGGGGTGAAGTTTGCAGTGAACCTGTCTGCTAGGATGTTGGCTATATCGGTCGGTTCAGTGTATTTTGTGCCATTCTGCACTAACTCCGAGCAGATCTGAGAATTGCCACTTAGATTCTTGACATAGCTAAAGAATGCCTTGCAGTTATCTTTGGAGTCCATGGCAATTTTTTTTTTCGAAGCTAGCCTTGGATGATTTTATGAGTGAACATAGTTTCTTGCTGAGACTGATCAGGGATGTCTTCCCTTCCTGGGATTTTACTATTTTCTGTACTAGTTTCCTCCTTCTGTTGTATAGCTTGTTTATGACAGGGGTCTACCAGACTGGTTTCCTTTTCTTGGAGGAGTGAGTCTTGGTTTTGTTTGGGGTAGCATGATCCATGCATTCTTGTAGGTGCCCGTAGAGTGCATTAATAAAGGGTTTTGCAGCTTGGCCAGTGTTATCCTTTAGCATGGGGGGCTTTGAAACTTCCCACCTCAGTCTTAAGTAACGTGAAGTTTGCTTTTGAAAAGTTTTTCACGATGGTTTCTTTGACAGGGGGTGGTGGCGGAATGTGGATATCCAGAGTGATTAGTTTATAGTCAGATCTAACCAGCGAGGGGTTGACCTCCCATGTGGAACACTGGTTGCCCATGTTGGTGATGACCAGGTCCAATATGTTGTCACCTCTGGTGGGGGTGAAGACCAGTTGATCCAGGGCATTTGAGTTTATAAATTCTAGGAAATGTTGGGCAAGGGAGTTTGTACTTGAGTAGTTCTCCCAGTTAATGTTTGGGTAATTGAAATCACCCAATATCAGGGTGTTTGGTAGGACCTTTATGTTTTCCAGTGTTTCCTGGAATGCGGAGTAGGGGTCCTGGGACATGGTGGGTGATCTGTAGCAAGCTATAATTTGAATAGCAGTTTTGCCCATTGTTAGTTGCACGTGGCTGATCTCTGAAGCATCGTGCTGTGCCACTAACCTGGAGGTGTGGGTATCCTTGATGAATATGGATGCTCCCCCACCTTTTGTATTTCGGTCTGGGTTTTGTGGCAAAAATGTTTGGTATGAGTTGTATCCTGGTAGTGCTGGGGTGCTCTCTAGAGCCTTAAACCAGGTTTTTGTTACTGCACATATATCAATTTTCTCCATACTGAGGAGTGCCTCGAGTGTGTGCATTTTGAGGTTTAGACTTCTGGCATTGAGTAGCATTGCCCTCAGTTTTTTGTTACTTGTGCTATTTACAGCAGTGGGTTTGTCTTTTGAGTCTTTCCTAAAAAAGGCACTATGGGGGTGGCAAGAGCCTTGGCCAGTATTCAAAAGCCTAAGGGTGACAGGTGCAAGCTGTCTCTAGCGAAGCAGCGTGGCTTGTCGAGTATGTCATCCCAGGCTGACAGACACTGGATCCCCTTTGAATGACACCAGAAGCTTAGCCAATTGTTGAAAATGATAATTTTTTCTCTATACTGTGGTATCATTCTTGGTGAGGGCAGGATGCTACTCAGGGTCAGGGTCATACCAGCCTGGGCTACGTGATCAGAGAGCTCCTCCATGTCTCTTTTCATATAGTCCAGGGAGGTACAGCTCAGGTCATTCACACCAACATGGACAATGACAGAGTCATATTTGTACTTGTTCTGGAGTGACCTGAGTGCTTGTGTTATGTGGCGGATCCTGGCACCAGACAGGCAGATAACAGTAACCTTCTTCTTGTTCAGCCTAGTGAGTGGGACGTCAGTGTGCCTGACTATAGAGTCACCTATTACTAGTGTGTTGGGTATGTTATTTTGCCTTAAGGGCTGTGATTTTGTGGCACACTGGTTTGTGAAGTATGTGTTTCATGGTTTGTGTTGGGGGTGGAGGTTTCTTGGATATCTGCTTTGGAGGTGTCTGTTGCTTCTGCAGAATTTTATTTAGAGCCTCTGAGTATGTTTTCGTGTATTTATGTGTGTTTTTTGCCGGTGCTGGTTTCATAGGTCTGTGTGAGACTGGTGGTGTGATGCAAGTCATTCCCTTCTCCTCTTGACTGCCTGGTTTAGTCTTGGGTTGAGAGAGCTTATCCTCCAGTTTGTCTGTATAATTGCATCTCTCACATATATAAGTGTTTGGTGGAAGTAGGAGAGGGTTGTTTGTGTACATGAAGCAATTGTAACATTGCCTCAAAATGCCCAGATTCACCAGTTGGACTGGAGAGTACACCTGAAACTGCCCTTTGGACATGCCTGGATAGGTACAGTGAACTGTTTTACTGATTGGCTGGTAAGGTCAAATAGAGAGCCTTGTCCTTCTCTACAGTATGGGGGGGGGGGTCTAGTGCTAAGGTTTATTAGTGCTTGCTATGAGTTTTGAGCCAGTGCCGGTATGAGAAGTGAATGGTTTTAGTGCTTAAGTTGAAAGTTTGTCTAGTTCCAATGGAAAAATTGAAGAGTAGACTTTGTGTAGCCGGGACTAGTTATACTCTAGCTAACCAGTGCTGCCCGGTGCGCAAAACCTTGCAAATGCGGGTTTTATAGCAGGGAAATGAAAGAGATAGAAATTAGCCCACAAGGGCCAATAAACTACTAGTCTGTGGCTTGAAACCACTCCTCCAGGGACAGATAGGCTGCTCAAAGCTCCCTCTCTCACAGTGAACAGAGAAACTTCCTTCTATCCAAGTAAGGTATGGGCAAACACATACACTTGTAACATGGCCCTGAATTCAGCACTAACATGAAAACTGGACGATACTAGCTTAGAAAGGAGGAAAACAAGTATATATATATTTTTTTTTTTCAGAAAATAAAGCAGATACAATAAAAAATACTTTAATTGCACAGAAATGACTATCACACTTGAGTGTGTAGCCTACAACAGTTAAACAGGTAATTTAAACACAAAAACAATTTTGTTAAAGTGAAGGCAGTAAAATAAGTACAATATGTAGCTGAAACAAGCTTTTTAAATCACAGAAACTCTAGAAAATCAGCATTTTAGGAGGAATTAGCTAAAGGCAGCAAGAAAAATGCAGAAAAATGATACTTAATCACTCCAAAGTCTCTCTTTTGTTTTTCTGCTGCTGTAGAACTCTGCAGGGCACCAGGCAGGAGCTTGCTGATCTGTATACTAGGACAAAAACCTTGCAAATTCGGGTTTTATAGCAGGGAAATGAAAGAGATAGAAATTAGCCCAAAATGGCCAATAAACTACTAGTTTCTGGCCTGAAACCACTCTTCCAGGGACAGATAGGCTGCTCAAAGCTCCCTTCTCTCACAGCGAAAAGAGAAACTTCCTTCTATCCAAGTAAGATATGGGCAAATACAGAAACTTGTAACACAGCCCTGAATTCAACACTAACCTGAAAACTGGAGTATACTAGCTTAGAAAGGCAGGAAAACAAGTATATATATATATATATATATATATATATATATATATATATATATATATTTTTTTTTTTTTTTTTTCAGAAAATAAAGCAGATACAATCAAAGAACACTTTAAATGCACAAAAATGGCTATCACACTTGAGTGTGTAGCCTACAACTGTTAAACAGGTAATTTAAACACAAAAATGACTTTGTTAAAGTGCAGGCAGTAAAATAAGTACAATATGTAGCTGAAACAAGCTTTTTAAATCACAGAAACTCTAGAAAATTGGTGTTTTAGGCAGAATTAACTAAAGGCAGCAAGAAAATGCAGAAAAATGATAATTAATTACTCCAAAGTCTCTCTGCTGCTGTAGAACTCTGCAGGGCACCAGACAGGAGCTTGCTGATCTGTATACTAGCACAAAAACCTTGCAAATGTGGGTTTTATAGCAGGGAAATGAAAGAGATAGAAATTAACCCAAAATGGCCAATAAACTACTAGTTTCTGGCCTGAAACCACTCCTCCAGGGACAGATAGGCTGCTCAAAGCTCCCCTCTCTCACATTGAAAAGATAAACTTTCTTCTATCCAAGTAAGGTATGGGCAAACACAGAAACTTGTAACACAGCCCTGAATTCAGCATTAACCTGAAAACAGGCTATACTAGCTTAGAAAGGTGGGAAAACAAGTATATATATATATATTTTTTCAGAAAATAAAGGAGATACAATCAAAAAACACTTTAAATGCACAAAAATGGCTATCACACTTGGGTGTGTAGCCTACAACAGTTAAACATGTAATTTAAACACAAAAATGTCTTTGTTAAAGTGCAGGTAGTAAAATAAGTACAATATGTAGCTGAAACAAGCTTTTTAAATCACATAAACTCTAGAAAATTGGTGTTTTAGGCATTATTAGCTAAAGACAGCAAGAAAATGCAGAAAAATGATACTTAATCACTCCAAAGTCTCTCTTTTGTCTCTCTACTGCTGTAGAACTCTGCAGGGCACCAGGCAGGAGCTTGCTGATCTGTATACTAGCACAAAAACCTTGCAAATGCGGGTTTTATAGCAGGGAAATGAAAGATATAGAAATTATCCCAAAATGGCCAATAAACTTCTAATTTCTGGGCTGAAACCACTCCTCCAGGGACAGATAGGCTGCTCAAAGCTCCCTCTCTCACAATGAACAGAGAAACTTCCTTCTATCCAAGTAAGGTATGGGCAAACACAGAAACTTGTAACAGCCCTGAATTCAGCACTAACCTGAAAACTGGACTATACTAGCTTAGAAAGGCGGAAAACAAGTATTTTTTTTTTTTTCAGAAAATAATGCATATACAATTAAAAAAAAACACTTTAAATGCACAGAAATGGCTATCACACTTGAGTGTGTAGCCTTAAACAGGCAATTTAAACACAAAAACGACTTTGTTAAAGTGCAGGCAATAAAATAAGTACAATATGTAGCTGAAACAAACTTTTTAAATCACAGAAACACTAGAAAATCAGCGTTTTAGGTGGAATTAGCTAAAGGCAGCAAGAAAATTCAGAAAAATGATAATTAATCACACCAAAGGCTCTCTTTTGTCTCTCTGCTGCTGTAGAACTCTGCAGGGCACCAGGCAGGAGCTTGCTGTACTGTATACTCAATCCTGGTAGTTTCTAGCAATGGGGAATTGCATGGGAACTAGAAGTCAGATGCCCAGATGTATGTGATGTCCTTCTGTAATAAGGATGGACCCCCTAACCTGCTTTATCTTGCTTTGCTCTAGTAAGTAACTGGGGAATAATAATTCTTTAGATAAGTTAGGAAAATATAGTGAGATTAGTTAAGTATTGCTTTTCTGTAACAATGTGAACCTGTCCACCTATGTTATACCTTTAATATTTCCTGTGCTGAAACTCTGGTGTTTATTATAAATAGATATTTAGTATTTTCATGTTCTTTTATTATTTATTATTAAATATATTTAAACTTTTATTGTGCCTGGTCCTTTAGGGAATATGTTAACCTTTGGGAGTGCTTATATTTATTCTGTGGCACTGTGGCCATTCCTGAAATCATTGCTGTTTAGTCAACATTACCATTTGTATTAATATTAATTTCACTCAGTATAATTGGGTACCCTTACAAGAGCCTTAGAGTAGCTGGTATTGGAATGTCTGGCTGTGGTGTATCTATCTTATAGTCTGGGCAGAATGGGGCATAGATAGCACATTTGTGCCAACTTTTCTCAGGTGTGTGTGAAAATCAAATCTCAAAGAGTGTGTGTGTCAGCTGCTTGGAGCAAACATGGGAGATACAGAAAAATGAATGTCAGGTTTGGCTATGCTTATCTGGGTTGCATGAAGCTCAGCAGTTCACAAACTGGACAATTGGCCCACCCAGGAAGCAGACAAGACCCAGACAGCCAAAAAGAGAATCTGGATGCATTCAATTAATACTATTGGGCATCAGGCAAAACCTGCTAAGGAATGCTCCACTGCGGTTAACAGCAAGACCTTAAGAATGATTAATAAAATAGGGAACATCATGTAACTAGTCCTGTGGCAGTAACTGTAAGGGCAGGGCTAGAGTACAGATGGTCTTGGGTTCCAGTACAGGGTGTGCAACTTTTGTTTTATTGTTGTGATATTGCAGTTTATAGCAAAGAACTGCAACATAGACAAGTGTTTTCTCAATCATTTGTGGCAAAAGATATATGTGTAGGACTGCCATACACATGGCTCTGGGTTTGAACACAGTCGAATGACTGTGGATATACTGTATACTATATTCCTATAAGTATATTTATGCTATCTGGACTGTTATGGCCTTCACATTTGCCTGGCGCACATACACAACTGCCTGTACATCCAATACTCTTGAAATTGCAACTGCAGTTATGTAATGTTTCACTGCTTGTCACAGTTGTGCTCTGCTTACCATTGTGCAAGCATGGTGCTCAGAGGTGCGCACTGCCAAGCACCATGCTTGTTAGATGGTAAGTGGAGTGCAACATTTTTGAACAGTGTGCACACTCCCAGTAAAGGTGATAACTGGAATTGGTGGGAAACCACTCTCCATTGCTGTTGGTCCATGGTAGACATGGCAGGCATTTGTGGAGAAGGTGTCAGGTTTAGGGCACAGAGATGGGGTGTCAAGGAGTCCAAGATTTTTATTGGAATCCTAGTTAAAAACCACAATACCAGGCCTCTGCAGGTGGACTAGTCTGACTCACAGTATAACTTGGAATCTTGGGATAGTTTAGCCAGGGCTGTATCCAATGCCACCATTATCTTGTGCTCTGGTGACCAATGTAGGTACCATTTCAATGAAAAACACCAAAACTAAAAGCAAAATCAAACCAAGAATGAAAATCACTTGGCACCACAGGACCCGGAAGCACATAAACAAAGGCTTTCAAAATAAGCAGATGAAGAAATCAAACAGCTGCTAGGTCTCCAAAAAGATCCTTTAATGTAACCAGGCAAAGTAAAAATCCACAATATCTTCCAAGCGCTTTCACTCGACTACCTGCGAGCTTTCTCAAGGCAAACAACATTGCTGGAAGTTCATTCACATTAAATATTTCCGGAATCATCACATGACTTCCTGTGAACCTTTCCCAACAGGAAAATCACCATATAAGGACATTCTAAAATACATTCTTATTATCATTAAAAATAATTCATTTTCTAAAAATAATTCATTTTCTAAAAATGTCTTGGCGACTGAATAGCATAATAAACTTAAAATTGAATACAAACTATTAAAATGTGTATACAAACTATTAAAATCGAGTCCGGGTCCTGTGGTGCCAAGTGATTTTCATACCATTTCAATGACCTACAGCAGAGGCAGAGGGATACCCTTGATGCTTGGATCAAGGCATTTAAGACTGTGGACATCCCACATGTGTATAACTATCAACTACAGAGAACCCATGGGGATAGCTTGACAAGGATGATGGAAGCATGTAGTATGTATGCAGCAGAAGAGTAGTGTTATTGTAGCATTAAAAGTTAAAGATAGCTTTTTAAGTATTTTATAGAATTATATCAAATTGAGCATGCATATCTCAATTGTAAAAGCAAGCATGCATGCATTAGTCTCTAGCACAAACCAAGAGTACAACATTAGACTTTATTCAGAGGCTGTGGGTTCAAATACCACATGTCTCAACTATACAATACTGTTAATTCTTCAATTATATTAAAATATAATTTCTATACCAGTGGCACAAATGTCCTGCTGTAAACTGTAATCTGTATAATTGGAGCATGCATATGTGCAATATATACACGTCAAGGAGTACTTGCTGCAATCTGTAGTACAGTGTGTATCTGTTAGGAACTGGTAGTCTTAACAGTAAAAGTTATCTGTTAGGAGGTGATAGTCTTAAAAGTAAAAGTTAAGATAATAGAGTCAAACAATTGTGTTAATGCATTGTATGTTACATATGAAGGTACTAATCTTATCACTTTCCTTTCCTCATACCCCAACCCTTATCTCTCTTTTTTATTTTATTTTTTATTTTTAATTTTATTATGTGTCATCGAAATGTGTCCATCTCATCCATGTGTGCTACATAACTAAATGCTCCACAACACAGTGGGGTGGTTCTGCCCCAAATGATCCACCTGCCCCTCCTCCACCAGCTCCAGCTCCATTGCCCAGCACACCTGGGAGTTAACCTGGCAGCACCACCTGTGCTGCTCCTGCACTATCTGCCCCCTTAGGTAGTCCTGTCCTGGAGGCTGGTCCAGTGGTTCCCTCTGGGAGCAGTAGCACAGAGGTGGTGATTTTATCACCTGCAGTAAATTGCCAGGGATGGTGCATAGGGTTGTGTGTCGCACTATTGGTGCACACCTACTGTGGCTGGAGAGGCTGCTCTCGCTCATTTTACATATTACCAGGAGGAGGAGAAGGAGACATGAAGCACTCCAGCCCGCGGAAGAGTGAGGTGACAGTGGTGACAGTCCCATGGGTGAGGACTCGATTCTCATTGTCACCCAGCTTGACGACCAGGATGTCCCCACCCTCACCTCAATCATAGTGTCCTCCAATCTTTTGTGTCCATCACCATCCCTGTCTCTTGTCGTGTCTGTCTGCAATTGCTTCCTCACCTATCCAGCTTACCTGACCCAGACATTCCTACATCCCTTCCCCAAGATTCCTCTCTCTTCAAAAAAAAAAATATGGACACCTGTCCCACAAAAAAAAAATCCTATCATCCCATATATAGCTCTCCATTTCGCACACATCTTCTTGACACACTTGATTTGGTCCAGTTGGCTATACACCATAATTGTGTTGTGGCCACTTCTCTCTCTGAAGGTGACAGTCCAAATTCAGTTAATATTTTCCACAAAAGTTCACTTAACACTGTTAAAGAAATGGATAGCTATGGTTCTTTCCTATCTCACTCCTGCACATTCCTGCCCTGCTTTCCCTTTGTTCTTCCCCCTGCTTGCTCCCCATTTCACCACTGCCCTATCTATCCATTTCAACTCTTTAAGCCATTATTACACAAAGTAAACACCAATGAGAGGTGACAGGGAATGGCAGCAATGTATTTACATGTATTTAAAAATATTAACAGAAACTTGGCTTAAACCTCACATTCCTGACAACAAAATAACTCCCCCAGGTTACTATATCTTCCACCTTGACAGAGCCCACAAAAAAGGCAGAGGAGTAGCTATACATTACTCTAGCAAACTTACCCTCTTCCCCTTAACCATCTCTCACCCCAACTTTCACCTTGCAGAACTCCTAATACCAAACTGCAAACTCAACAACCACACAAAACTTACAATAGTTGCCTTTTATATCCCCCAGGCAATAATATTCCCACACTTGAACATATTCCCTTTTGGCTAAATCTCTCCATACCTAATGAAATTATAATACTAGGTGATATCAACATCAACTGGCAATCCCTCACCACTGATCCCCACAACTCTTCAATACACCTTCACGGTTTTTCACAACTTATTATTACTACAACTCCATTTAGTACAACTACCCACTCCAGCTCTATCTTGGACTGCATCCTAGTATCTAATCCTAACCTCTACCACAATCCTAGAATACTACCTGATTGTTTAAGTGACCAGTCTCCTATTAATGTTGAAAGATATACCCCTCATCATTGTAAATATCATACATACAAAGACTGTCAAACTTTCTCTAACTTTAACCCTGAAGTGTTTAACAATAGACTGTCTGCCATTAACTGGTCTTCCCTAATACACATACCCCTAGATGAAGCCATACATAAATTCAACACAATATTCCTAGAAATTCTCAACTCCCTTGCTCCTTGTAGGAAAATCAGAATAAAATCCCACTCTGCACCATGGCTATCTAAGTCCACATGTACTCTAATGCTCAAAAGAGATAATGCTTGGAAAAATGGGTTAAAATCTAAATCCCAGACACACATACAAAATTACAAATATCTTCAGAACCTAACCAAAAACAGGTCATCAATGACAAGAAAAAATTCTATATAAAGCCTCAACCTGCCCACCATAGTAACGCCAAAATGATTTGGAACACAATCAATAAGATTCTCTGCCCTGCTAGCCCTAGTAATCCTAACCCATGCCCTAATAACTCCCCTTTGGAAACTGCCACCATTCTCAACTCCCAATTCATTGACTCCATCAACAAAATAACACCCAACAGTAACACCACTAACCTCTCTTCTCCTCCCCCTCCCTCAATGCCAACCACCTTCTCACTCAAACTGGTCCCTACTTCTTGAATAAAATATTTTCTCAGCAAACTAAAACTTGCTCTCCCTCTGTTGACAACCTCCCACCCCACTTCCTTAAGCTTGCAGCTACATCTATAGCCTACCCTGTCTCCATCTTAATCAACTGATCCATCCAAGAGTCTACTGTCCCCTCTATCTGGAAACAATTGTACACAATTCCTATCCACAAAGGAGGCCATTCCACTGACCTCTCTAACTACTGTCCCATAGCTATTCTGTCCTCCATCTCCAAACTACTAGAAAAATGCATACATAAACAGCTGCTGAACCACCTTCTTCAGGAGAACTTACACCCTCACAACATGGTTTCCCTCCAAACCATTGCACAACTACTGCCCTAATTTCCTTTATGCAGTCCATCGCTGAAGCCAGAGACAACAACAAACTTGTCTCCTGCCTTTTTCTCAACATCTCCAAAGCCTTTAACACAGTCTCCCACTCCAAGCTGCTCTCCAAACTGTCTAACCTTAGCATCCCTAATGCAACCCTTACATGGTTTTCTAGCTACCTCATCCACAGACAACAATCTGTCAGATGGCTCTCTTTCTTCTCCCCCCTTTCTCCCTGTCATCACAGGCGTACCACAAGGCTCCATACCTGGACCATTACTATTGAACATTTTCACTAACTGTTGTCACAATTCCTGTGCTCATTCTTCACTTATACTATATACTGATGACCCCACTATCATCTCCACCTCAGATAATTTCACTGACTTACACACATTAACCCAAAACTCCTTCAGCTCTGTAGAAAAATGGCTAACTAATAATCAACTAATTCTCAATCCTAAAAAAAACAAACTTCTCCTATTTCTACCTAAATGCCTCTCTCATCTCAAACCCTCTTTCGCTATCTCATCTCTTGACCACAGTGTCATAAATGATGAAACCCACACCAAGCTACTTGGTGTGATTATAAATGACCAACTCATACATAACCTACACATCCTTAGCTGTATTAAGAAGACACATCAAAAACTAGGACTGCTTTATAGAAATAAAAAATACCTCACCAATGACTCTTGACTTTCTCTTGCCTATGCTTACCTTCTTCCCACCCTTTTCTATGCTTCTCCAATCTTGACCAACTTGCAATCCACTCTTAAATCTAAGCTAGAACTCACGTACAACAAAATTGCCAGGTTTGCAGCAAATCAACCCTACAACTCTCACCACTGCCTCTCTCTACAAACTTTAAGCTGACTAGAATTTACCCATCAACTCCTTCTCCCCAATTGCTTCTCATTGACTCTATTGTAAAGAAAACATCCTCCTGCCCTGCTGTCTCCTATATTATAACTCTGTACACCCCTAACTGCTTTCTTCAGAGCTCCGACCAACTACTTTTAGAAATCTATAATCCAAAAAGATCAAATAGCCAACACTTACATAAGTACTCCATAGCATTACAATGGAACAAGCTCCCACTGAACATTAGAACACTACCCATTGCACAAAGCTTTAAGAAAGCTTTAAAAGAAGCCCAACTAAAGTCATGGATCTGCACATGCCAAAACACAAACTAACACTCCATCTCACCTACCCCGTACTCTTTTCTTCCCTATTTACACTACTCCATTCTACTATTACTTGGTTTCTACTTCTCCATTTATTAACTGATTTCACCTCATTCTGACCTACATTTCTATATACACAGAGCTTTACTTACTATTACGCACTATTTTTAAAACTTGGGAAAATCTACCTGTTAGTTACTTAATTTATACCTTATGAGTGTTTGCCACTGCATATTAACCTGACTGTAAACATTTATTTTTCAGTTTTTGTTTGTAAAAATTTCCATGTTGGGGCTTTCCCCTGTGCCTCTGCTGAAAATGGGAAGGTTCAGTTGGACATTCTCAGTCAACAAATGTCAAAATAAATAAATAAAAAAATAAAAAATTAGATATGGCGGCAATGTATTTAATTGTATTAGGTACACCTGTATTCGAACCCAGTGCCAGTTAACAAATGTTGAAATAAATAAATAAAAAATACAAAATTAGACATGGTGGCAATACATTAAGTATACCTGTATTTGAACCCAGTACTATTTGACCCCAACAAGGAATGTATTGCTGCACTAACACGTGCTGCCACAGAGTCAGTTTAGCAAAAGATCTATTTCATAGACTCAGTACTAACTGACAGACTTTAGCAATGTAGCTCACATTGGTGACCTTCAACACACTTGACCCCACCCATTTCATTTTCGTGAAGCGTAGATCTTGCTTATTGAACCTTGTGGACTTCTTGGATACTGACCCCACAGACCTGGACAAGGGATAACAGGACATACCACCTATGTTGACTTATCCAAGGCCTTTGATACTATCCCCGATTCATGTGTCATAGTGAAGATATCCCATGTGGGAATTAAGCCATACAGAAGTACAGGGATAGGAAAAAGGATCTGTGCTGGGCCCTCATCTGTTTGCAATCTACTTTCCTGAAGTACAAGCAATGGTAGATGGCCTGTAGTTTACCCAGTTTGCAGATGACTGGAAAATGGGCGCACTAATATACAGTCCCCCAACGATGGTAACATATTATGGAAGGGTGTGCTACACACAAATGATTGGTGCCAAACTCAGGGACTAAATCTTAAAGCATACAATGGTTCATGTCCCCTTTGGCAATGAATCACTCCTGCTAATTATGATATACATAGCACCCCTCTAAGATCAAACACAGTGATGTGAGACTTGGGAATATGGGTTAATAGCAATCTACACTTTCATCACTATATATCCATGGTGGTGACACACACATATTCTGCATTGTGCACATCAAGCATATGGACATCACATCCAAGACCAGGGTGATCATACCTCCTGTATTCTACCTTTATCAGACCACTAATTAAGTAGAATGCTCCTTTCTGTCTTTATCTCACCAGACATCTGCAGCAATTGGAGAAAACACACAAGGTCTCTAAACATGACATACTTGGAAAGACTGAAAGACCTCTCAATGTACTCAGTATCATGCAGGCTGCTGAGAGGTGAACTATGCTTTCCCCACAGATTAGTCTCAAACCCACCCCTACTGGAAATGCTGGACATCTGCAAATGAAATGGGTCAAGAATAACTTGGCCCAGGGTTCTCAACCTAGCCTGTGACATAAACAGAACATACTGGGAGGCAGATATATCCCACAACTACTCACACCCTTCTGTACTAGGGTCCCACTGCATGTGAATCAGTGCTCCTTAATGACCCTGTTGAAGGGCAACCTTGACAACTGGTTGGGTCATTGTAAAGTCACCTCTGGGGTGGCATCTATGTCTGTCATGCACAGGGACAGTTGGTACCTCTCACAAAATTGCTCTGCTAACAACGACCATCCAACTAAGCTCAATAAGGGTACTTGTGTTTTTATACAGCTAGGCTTTTCAACACAATAGGGTTATTAGGCTAGTAGCCTCCTATGAACATATGAAGCTATGAGCCTATGCAGGTCTCCCAACATTTTATCTCTAACATGGCCTGTTGATGTCATCTACTATAAGTTCACCTGCAATCTTGTAAAAGTCAGACTTTTGCCATGGTGCTTGTGTACCATACTGTGTTCTGTAGTCTGTGTACTTAGATAGGTAGGGGTTCTCTTCTCACTAAAGTTAACTGGGTGTGTGTGTCTGTATCTAGCCAGAAGAGCAGAAGTGTGTATCCTACAGTTACCACTCCAATCCCATGGATTGACAGTATTTTGATGCTTGCACATGCCTACACATCAAATTCATGCAGACCTCCCAACGTCTTCTCTCCAACATACATTGCTGATGTCATCCACTATATGTTGGCCTGCAGTCCTATAAAAGTCAGACTTGTGCTGTGGTGCTTGTGTAAGGTACTGAGTTCTGTAGTCTGTGTACTTAGATAGGTAGGGGTTCTGTTCTCACTGCTGTCAACTGTATGTGTGAGCTGTTTCTTGACATTACAAAGGGCATTTTATACCACCATGTTGTACACTGTTATATTCTCCTCAACAAACACTGCTGATGTCATCAACTATATCAGATTTTTGGAAATGCAGTACTCCCACCAGGGCAGGATCAGAGACTGGCCTGGAGGCCAGACAGAAGTCACTTCATCCTATACAATAAAGATTACAGTGACATGGCTTTTAATCTATCCATGCACATCATGGCCTAATTTGTTGGCCCTGTGTTATCTTGCTGAGAAAGCCCTGTGGTTTCTCCAGCTGCTACATGTGTCTGGTGAGGTACATGAAAAAGAGAGCATTATATTCTTATTGGTGGTTTGATGAGGTTTGACTACAGTGCTCTCATACAATCCTAAGATCTCAATATGATGGCACAACATAGGCTTTCAATACCAGTGTGGACACTTGATAGTCTAAATTCAGATTGGTGGTATCTACATGTGTGTCTAGTGCTTGCACCACTATTGTCAATGCTGTGATTAACATGGAATTCCACTTTTCAGATGGACAACATTACAAACACACATTTCTGCATTTATTTGTAGATTGTGTACCTTTGTCACCATACAGTTGTGTGTGTTAGCTCCTCCTGCACTATGTTATCACCATTGGTGGACTCAATGATTGCACGCAATATGCAAGAATTAGCAAACTTGGTAAGCCAAAGGCCATAAACTTTAGCCTGAACTATCAAGAAATAGAGTTCAAACAGTGAAAGTCCAAGCACAGATCCCTGGGGTTTGCCACTGGTGACAGTTGTATTAGGACAGGTTGATTCACCAACATTCACATGATGTGTTCTGTCAGTCAGCCATTTGGTTACTCATCAATTGATTGCAAGGGCTAATACCAAGCATGGAGGGTTTTTCAATAATGCCTGTGTGGGAGTCATTGTGTCAAAACCCTAGGCCAGATCAAAACAGGCAGTATGCACTGTCTTACCTTCATCCAGGCCTATCACATGGAATCAATGGGCTCTGACAACATCAAAGTTCACCTATGGTGTGACTCTGCACATACACCTTCCTGATATGAATGAATACACAGTTCAACACACCCTCCACAAAGCCTATGTTCCCATACAAGGGTGTACATCAACATGCATCCACCTGAGTTGGGTGGACAGCACTTGATGCATGCAGGTATAGAGACATCCTGACTCTCCTCAGCTGTGAGGTAGACCAACATGTTATTATGGACCTCTTCTACATGTACACTAGTAATATTCAAGGTGTGTGCAATATACCTGTGTGAGCTTTTAATGCTACATCAAGTTCGTTACATCTGATAGAGTTCCTCAAATTGGTCATTGAAGGCATGCATGATGACAACAGTATCATCTTGTGGAACTTGACTGAATCAAGGCATTTGACATAAATCTACACTGAGGTATTCAATCAACACTGTCCTATGTGGCCATTAACAGCTATATCACCAAATGAGTAGATCACTGTATCACATATGTGGCATCTCACTATATTGAAATGTGTGATGCAACCTATATCTCAGGTCCAGTGATCAGGTCAGTACAACAGGGGTGTCTGCTAGGCCCTTTCCTGCGCATTAGTTAAGTGATGGACATCATAGATGACATACACATGCTATGCCCAAACCACTGCCTGAAGGACTACAGATTGTGGGCAATCATTGACTCTATCTGTGATATTAGTATATTACAGACAGTATCAACACATACCAAAAATTGCTGCCACAGCCATGACAACACCTGCATTGATAAGAAACATGACGGGATTTGTGGAATCAGGAAACAGACATACCACCCAAGTATAATGTGGACATCACACCCAATAATTAGACCAATAGGTTTGACCTGTCATGGGGTAGTTGGTAAGTGGTACATCTACCAGCATGTGGTCACAGTGCTGACTACCCCCTTGAATGTAACACAAGTACTGGGTATGTAAAGGACATGCACATCAGAGGCCATAATACCTTCATGGTTCCCAGCATTCATCACACCAATAACTGTGTGCAATGCACCTTCTACATGTACCTCCCTACACATCTTCCAGTGATGTGTAACTGAAGTGTACCATCTTTGTCACAGTACACTCTCACACAGCTTATTGGTCATACCTAGGTATTCTTTCTGTGGAATATACATGACTGTTTCATGGTGTGCAACACCAATCGCGTTGTTACACCAGATGCATGTGTGCTACCTGTTCTGCTTATGCACACCCTACATACATAGGTATTTCACAACATTAATGGTAAGTATGTCACCCGTGATAGCATGGATTGCCTTATATATATATATATATATATATATATATATATATATATATATATATATATATATACCATGCACACAAGTCAACTAGCCTGTATTCTCAATACTGTTGCATACAGGTATAGCAGTGTCCCTCCTAACACCTCCTGCAGATATTACAGTGCCAGGACAGTGTACATTGTTACCCTCATAGAGTGTTGATACATCATAATAGTTGTTCAAGTGTGTATGTACAGGCTCATCTCTTACCACTCCACATCACATTTGTTATGTCGGAGGCATGGGATTAGTGGTGGTATTATTCTGATATTGTCCATGATTGTGGTTAGTTCTTGTAATGTTTTCCATGATCCTTTACCTGTGGCCACCTTGCTGGAGACCTCTGCCAAGAGTACACTTGTATTCAGGCATATCAGTTTGCACAGCATCACAATATGCACCGTACCGTAATTGTATTTCATATCCCTGATAGATGTCCTCTGCATTATTCATGTAAGGATGCTTATCTCACACAGTCATCCTCCTCATTGCTATGTCAACTTGTGTGACAGAGAACAGATTTTCACTGTACAGTCTGTATTATACCATATAGATATGTGCTTGGTGTTGCTGCTACAACCATCTTCCAATGATGCGCCCACTTCTTGTACATGAGAGAGTTTCACCTGTCCTCTTTCCCTGTGTTCATTCTTACAATTCATATGTGTGTCCCTATTCAATACACACACTTCCCCTGAGTGATCATTTTACATGGCAGTCCATGTCCTGTTACAGATCATTAATGCAGCTTTAGTACAGAATGCTAGAAATGGGATATCACAATGCTCTGCACTGTAGGTACATTTTCTTGTACTGTGTTTGGACCATATACTTCACATTCAAACCTCTCAACTGTACGGATATTACCAGGATGTCCAGATGTTTTCCTTATCAAATGTGTGGCTTTCTGCCATATCACTGGGATGATCTCTGGACTGATGTGACTGAATATTACATACATTTGACTGCATACCTCTCAGATGTCCTGATTTGTGTAGAATGTCCTGTTTTTTCTCATATTTGTGATCCTTTCCTCATAACATTTTTCTTTTCTGGCAAATCCTTTTCATGTGATTGCGGAGTGAAGCCAGAAACTGTTGACTGACATTTGAGTTTCAAACATCATGCTCTTCAGAAAGTTCATGCTAATGTACAGCCTACGTTTGAAAGTGCAATATTAAACATCTGTTCCTATTTTGTGGAGTCTGTCCCCCATAATGTATGCCTTTGTCCACATATCTTGCTCAAAGAGGATGGCAGGTATGTTTGAGTTTCATTCTATCACATGTCTATGTGACAATTATATCCCTGGATTATATTGGCCTTTGTGGAGATATGTTGCACTAACAGATTCACAGCTATCTGTGAAGCCCTAGTGGTCATTGTGGCATTCCGCACAAATCTGTGGACCATAGGTGCTTTGCTTTAAACAGAATTGTCTCAGTGTTCACCTACATGGTTTCCTGGTTGGCCAGCCATGAAACCTATCTTAGAGGCACCACAAATCATTAATATGCATTGCATGCTACCGCTCACCTCACACTGCTGCTCAAACATCTAAACTCTGTGTAGGCTCTGTGCGAAGCCTACATGGAGTTTATTGAATCGTGAAGTTAAACTATTTATGAAAAGTATAAAACAAATGCTTTGGGAAAGTATAATTATGCATGTCTTAGTTTTAAAAGATTTACATTTTTCATTGTATATCATGTTATTATGAGTTTTAGGGGAGGAGATTGGAATAATTTGATGTAAAGGAATTAAAATGGCAATTAATGCAGGCATCTGATAGGAAACCTGGTAAATGAGACCATAAATATTAAATGTTATTTAACATTCTTGGTTAGTAAAATCATTATCACATATATTTAGCATTTGTACTAGATTTTAATTGGTTGATTTAAATCATGTGATTTATATGATATGTTTTATATATATATATATATATATATATATATATATATATATATATATATCTATATATATATATATATATATATATATAATATCCAGTTTAATTCTTGCCTTTTTCTCCCCCCATATCTTTCTCAAATCTAATCCAGTCCCTTGGCTAAAATCAGGTATAAAACAAGTAATGTGTCAAAGGAATAAAGATGGAAAATGTGGCATACAAATGGAAATCAAGTCACATTCCAGTCTTTTAAGCAGCTCTGCAGTCTCTTCTTCTCTAAAAAGCTAATCCTAGCAGACAAAAAAATTTGTACTGAAGACTTCCCAGATGGCTGCGCACTAATCAACAACCTGATTTCGGATCTCCCAGTATGGAAAGAGAAAGATAAATAAGAGCCAGCGATAGTATCAGCTTGAGTAAAACTCATTTATTGGCTAGTAAATATGCTGCTTCGATGCCAACAAGAAAGAAATTAAACGAACCTGAAGGAAAATCAACTAGAAAAGGTGAAGAGAAAACACTGGCTGGGAAGAATTCTAAAGTTGTTCAGCAAAAAGCAGTTAAAGCCTCAGCTTTTTTTTTTTTTACAAGAGATGGCTTCCAGTAATTTAGAGGAAAAAATAAACCAAATATATACAGAGGTGATTAAAATAAATGAAACACTGAAGAAGTATATCAACTCAACAAAAGGCTGGAAAATATAAAAAGCTTTAACTAGCTATTCATAAACGCATAAGACTAAAAAATCAGAGGTTGAAATGAAGAAAAGGCTAGCTGAGTATTTGGCTTCTCAAGAAGAACTGTTTAAAAAACAGTAGAGTTATAAGACAGAATGCAGAACAAATAAATAAATTAAAAACAATAAGTTAAAATAACAAAAAATCTGATTTTTTGCTGTTCCAGAGAAACTGTAAGGAACAAATTGTATTAATTTTATGCAAGCACATATAAGCAACTGGACTGGTATTCCACAGCAGGATTTGTTAACTGAAATTGCACATTGAGTGGATGCTCCAAACCTCACCATGAGAAAGCAGCCAAGACCTATATTAGTAAAGATGCAATCATACAAGCAGAAAGTTGATCTTGACAAAACTATGGAAAAAGGGAAACATTTTAAAAATTGGAGACAACAGAGTTTTGTGAAAAATTATTCCTCACTGTACACTGGGCAGAAGAGAAGCAAATTTATCTGGCAATCAAAGAATATTGAGAGGCAGGTAAGAGATTCAAGCTGCTGCATCCAGCTGCCTTCAGAATATTTTTCCTGGAGAATCAACAATATATTTTATGCAGATCCGGCTAAGGAGTAAACAAAAAAAGTTTATCCAACAAAAAGAGAGCCAGCAAACAGAATGTGATGCTGTTTCTTATTTGTCTAACAATAAAGCTCATATAGAGACTTTGCCAGTGAAATCTTTTCCAGTGTTCCAAAGGAAAATGCTTGATAGACAGTAAAAAGCAGGAGTACCTTGAACTTGAACCAGAGTCTGATGTTGGGAGATTGAGATGAGCAGGAAGAAGAAGAAGAACACTTTAATTAATGAATAAATGGGAGACTATGAAGCATCAATCAATTTTGTGAAATAGGGCTTTGCGAGAAAAAGTGGGTGTGAAAGACAGGACTTTTTTTAGACTTTCTTAAACTTGTGAGTGAACTGTGAAGCATATACCCCACTTTATGTGATTCATGTTTTGGAAAAACACTGAATGGGGAAAAGTAACTATAAGTAAAATATTTTTTGTTCTTATTGGTATTTGTATAAAACATCCCATGATATAAATTGCACGTTATAAATAATAAAGCAGTTTTGTGAAGTGTGTAGCCAGGAATATTTTAAATGTGGGTAGATTTTTTTTTCAGTGACTGATGTATGGATTAAAGATATTAAGGTAAAGAAATACTTTTTTGGTTGTAAGAAATATAGGCTTTACAGTATAACAAGTTAAGAAAAGCTGGATAAAAGCAAGTTTAATGTTAATATGCTGCAATCATGGGCTGCTGGTATGATGTAAAAGTGCACTGATTATATTATATGTAGAATTAAGATATCTTCTCTTATTTTTACAAGGGTGAATGTCTAGAATAATGTTTTTACCTTAGGTTATAAACAAGTGTTTTTGTAAGCAAGTAGGCTTGAAAAATAAGACAAAATGCTTAAAGCAATGAAAAATGCCTAGCTTCTTACATCTGAAAATATATTAGCTTGTTTTTTTCCATTAATAAATGATCAGTGAGAGTCAAGAAGTCTGCTGTTAGGCAGAATTACATTCTCTTCTGAGTGATATTTACAAATATTCATTGCTGACTACTTTTACATGGAGATGAGCTGTCTGCGTGTACAAACAATTAATTTTGAGAGTTCTGAGGATTTTTTAGGGAAATGCAAAATTTAAAAGTGTAATGGCATTTAATTCAGTGAAATTATTGGGCATGAGTAAGAGATAGCAGCCTCTCTAGCAGCCTGAATACATAAATGCATTTAATGGAGCAGTGTACAATTAATTTTTTATTTAAAGATAGCCAATATCCTTTTTCTTTGGGCCAAAAGTTAATGTTTTCTGAAAGCATACAAGCTGTTTTTCATATTGGGAAAGGGGCTAGAGATAACAAAAGAACAGACAGCAATCAGTGTAAGTGGGAACAGAGGCTGTAGCTTATGCTCTGTAGCTTATGCTTTGGTGTGGTTAATCTTAATTTTATGTTGGGTAAAACCTGTGTGTGCAGCTGTTGATTTGGGACAATTGTGCCTATCTGGAGGGTTAAACTTCATTTTTTATGAAGATGTAATTGTTTGGGGCATTTGTTCTAAGTTAATAGAGGATGGGGATGTTTTGAAGATGTGAATGGGTATTCTTGGTTTATGTTTTGAAAATGTATTTAGTTTTTTTATTTTAAGGTTTTCATTAAACAAAATACCCTGAAAAATGTGACATAGGTTCAAATGGAAATGAAAAGAAATAACTGTATAAAAGATCAACCTACCAAACATTAGTGTGCGTATGAAACATGAACGTTGGAAATGCACATTAAAAAATGACATGTATAATAGGTGGTAACAACATTTCTTTTCTCATAATATCTATGTTATCCATATTATTTTGTAAGCAAATTGCCTTACAGGTGTAGACTGATTTGAAGAGTACTGAATTATATTAAGAAATTCAACATGCAAATCGCAATACTGGAAAAATGAGCATGTGAATTTTACAAAGAAAGGATTTCAGGCTGGATCTTCAGCAGAATATCAGGACAAAGGAAAAAGGGAGTAATTATACTAATTGCTAGAGGGGCTCCAATAGTGACAGAAGAGGAATAAAGACAATAATGCTAAATTTCTGGTAGTAAGGGGATGTTAGCAAGGGAGGAGGATTACATTGGCATGTATTTATATTCCTCCAAAAACTCCTATTATGGAGCTTAAGAAGATTTTGGGAGACATAATCAGCTTTTAGCAGGGAATATTAGTTATAGGAGGCATACCTCTCAACCTCTTAGTGCAAGAAATCTGGACAAAGCCATAAATAAAAGTGGGACAAAGACCCAAAAATAGGGACAATTGTTAAATATTGCCCATACAAACTTAGAAAGTTGATAGAATAACAGGTTGTGCATTAGCATGAAGTTTCTGAAGGGTATGAAGTCTGAAATTCAAATGTCTGTCATTATTTTCTAACTTAAATCTTTAATGATTTGTCAATAATTTGTCAGAAAACCACAATTTTATGAAAATTGGACCAAAAATATAAGGCAAATATCTGGACATTCTGCAAAAATTTGTACAGTTGAGAGGTATGATAGGGGGACTGGAAATTGATTTGCAATAATAGTGAGTATGTATCAAGTGGCCATAGAAGGGAAAATATAACAAAAGATGGTAGATTTCTGAAGAAATCTATGAAAGTATTTGGTATAGGAAATGTGAATTCAGTAGTAGGAACTCAGACAGAATTTACATATTTTTTTACAAGAAACATCTTTATTAAATTATCATGTGTGATACAGATAGTCTTACATTTATATATAAAAAAAAAAATAAATCATAGCGGCACAATCTCAATTGCAAACATTATACCTTACAAACTGTGCCAGCACAACTGTAGCTGCAAACCTTATACACCACTTTTAATATATCCAGTCATTGTCAGTCAACCATTGCATAGCTCATTCAGATCCTGCTTTCTTTTAAACATCGTTCATCCTCTCCATTTAGTGGTCCAACATTTCCCTTTTTTTCCTGTATAAGTTACTCCTACCCTTTTCAAAAGATTGCAGTTCCAGTTGTTTTATCTCTGCTACTGTCTTTGTTACTTCTAGTGAAGTTGGTTTGGTCTTTGATTTTCATTTTCTAGTTATTGCTTTTTTGGCAGCCATCACAACTAGACTCAGCAAGGCCTTACTATGTCTAAGCAATACCAATTCTGTATCATAGCTAAAAAAAATAATTTCCCTAGTCACTCCAATTTGCTCACCCAGCATCTCCAACAAAGCAGTCTGCACTGAATCTTTAGTCAGCCAACTCATTACACTCCCAGAAAATATGTTCCCAGTTACCTCATTCTTCCTACCACATCTCCAGCATTTGCTGTCTATCTGAGGGTATACAAATAGCTGTGTAAACACTTCCAGGCAAGGATCCTAAATCTTCTGGACTTTGTTGCATATTTGGGAGACATACATAGATTTCCCATTGTCTCTTTGTGAATTGCTTATCCAATTTCTCTTCCCAATTTCCTAACCTCTTCTTATTGATTCTTATAGTTATCACACAATATTTTATATGCTGTACTAATTATTCCTTTCTTAATGGCTGCTTCTATTCTAGATTCTACTAAGAACTCTACCACTGCAAGTCTTTTGTTTAGGACCCCCCCCCATTTCCTTCTCTTTGCCTGTACTTTGATATCAGTCCTTGACATGGAAGGCCATCTCTAACCTGCAGTCCAAATAAGTTCTTAGCATCTTACCATTCTATTACCTTCCCCTGTCTAGTTATTTGCTCCCAATACCTTGGTTCCTTTGCCAGTTTTCTCCAATATACTCTTGCCCCATCTTGCCTATTGTCTGTATCCCTAATTATAGTCACGTCTATTGGCAGAATCTCCTTTCTCTATTCCCATATTGGCTTAGTTCTTAGAATACCTTTTGCTACTTTTTGAATATAATATTCTGTATGATTATTGTTGTTCTCCTTAAAGGTTTGCATCCAAAATCCCAGTCTCTCCCTGTTACTTAACTCCCCCATTTCTTCATCTCTTTCCATTTTGAGTTATAGTTCTCTGCTTGTGCTATGTCTAGGAGCCTTAACTGTGTTGCTCTGAAATATCCCTTCAAATCGGGTAATCCCAATCCGCCTTGTTATATTGGAAGACTAAGCTTATCCCACTTGAATCTTGCCACCTTCCCTTCCCACATAAAATTCTTCAACTCTTTATCAATTACTATCCACAACCTCTCCTCTGGTTGATAAAAATATGCCTGACCTGTATATAAGACTAAAGAGACTAAAACATTTTAACTGCTTGTATATTAATATCAAGAGCCATATAACAGAGCTTCCATTTTCTCAATTTTTGTATTATCTTTTGTTTGGTCTCTTTCCACATATCTTTATCTGCCACATCGGTATCATTTTTAATCCATATTTCTAAATATTTAATTTTATCATGTTCTTATAAGTTTGGATATTGCTGAACGAATTTGTATATGGGTACATAATTTATTGCTATTGCTTTTGTTTTAGCTTCATTAATTTTGTATCATGAAAAGGTTTGAAATTGTCTCAATATGTTCCACAGCATTGTAATGTTTCTTTCTGGGTTTGTCAGGTATAAAATAATGCCATCTGCAAATAAAGCCAGCTTCTCTTGACTACCATACCAACTATATCCTTGAATTTCTGAGTCCCTTATTTACTTTGCCAGTGGTTCTAAATATAATGGAAACAACAAAGGGGAGAGAGGACACCCCTGCCTAGACAGAATTTATATATTATTCTCTAAGGTACAATAACTGGGTTAGACTTGATAGAAATTATATTTCATGGGAACATGTTAATTTGATTGAAAGCTTCAACACACACAATAACTATTTCAGATCATGTACTGATAAAAATAAAAATAAAATGCAGGGTGATGAAGTAAAAATGAGACACTGGTGACTTCCTACCTACCTTCATGTTAAAAAGACAGGAATTTAAGGAATGCGTAGGGGAAATTATTTGAGAGTTATTAGAGAAGATAGACATATCTTCAGATGTTATAGCTAGTGGATGGGAAAAAATGAAAATGGAGTTTAAAATAGGGTTGAAATAAAAGAGAAAGAGGTATGGTTAAGGTATGGTTAAGAAGTAATAATAATTACTTAGAGGGGCTGACAAAGGTTAAAGTATTGCAGAATAAGGGGAATCTAATGGAACAAGTAGAGGCACAAATGCAGAGTGCTAAAGAGAAAATAAGGGAGTATCTGGATAATATGCATGAATTTAGAAAGGTTGCTGCTATACAACTACTTTTTGATAATAACTCCAGAGCACAACAAATTTTAGCTCAGTGACTTAGGCAACAGAAAGTAAAAAGTGTTGTCTCCAAACTTTGGAAGCCTATGACAAGATAAATAATCATAGATCCTTAGAGATATCAGAGATATTTCAGAAATTTTATGAAATTTTGCATAAAACAGATAAACGTGGAAATAAAGAAAGAGCACACATAGAAATATTTATGGAAGACTTAATTATGCCAAGATTAGAGGTAGATGAGACTCAACAACTAATAGTTAAGATAGGAAGATATGAAATAAAACAGTTATGTATAATCAATCTATAGGGAGACCTCCAGTAAAAGATGATATTTATGTGGAAGTCTGAAAAATAGGAGTGAAAAAAATGCTAAAGATCTGGGAGATTTTGTTTAATAGTATTTTTAAAAGGAAGAGACGAACCAACATCTTAGAAGAAAACTGTGGTGGTTATATTACCCAAAGAGGGTAAAGACCCATTAGACCTAGATTCATATAGACCCACGTCAATTTTAAACCATGATTCTAAACTATTTATGCCTATGCTAGCTAACAGAATAACAAAGGTGTTGCCAAAAAAGTCCAGTCCACACCTATAAGAAACATTCCCTGCTGAAAGGTGATTATTTCTCCCAAAAATTTCTTAAGCTCCATAAAAGACATTTTTTGGTAGAATATAAATACATGCAAGAGTAATCCTTCTCCTTTGCCAACAGCCGCTTACTACCATAAATCTACCATTACTGTCTTTTTCCCTCTTTTATTAGTACTGGAGCCCCATTGGCAATCAATATTATTACTCCTCTTTTCCCTTTTCCCTGATATTTTGTGAATATCCATATTCAATGGAGCAAATCCAATATTTCTTAATATAATTCAGTGTAACTTTTTGTCTGTACCTTTAAGGCCATTTACATTCCAAAATAATATGGCAAGAGTAGCCATAATGATAAATAGCTATTGTTCCAACCTATTATACATGTACGTTTTTTTTGAATTTGCATTTCCATCTTTTGTCTTACATGCACAAACTATTATTTGGCAAGCTGATCTTTTAGGGTTCCTATTACGTTATCGAAAGATAACGTAATCGAACGCTCAGAACTTTGAAACGGCTGCATTTCGAAGATGGCATTGTGAGATTGCAGTACAGTGAAGATTGGGATATTTGCCCTTTCCTCACTGTAGTGCGATCTCAGAGTTGTAATGCATATTTATCTGGGGGTGTTTGGGGTGTAGCCCCCCCACAATAAAAGTTTCGATATGCGGCTGTTTTGAAGTTCTGAGCATTGGATTACATTATCTTTTTTTTTTTTTCAAAACAGGTTTATTGTTTTAACATACAAGAGAAATATCATAACAGTTTTATACAAGTAATTAAAAATAGATATGATTATAACATTCAACAAAACAACTAAAGTATTTACAAAGACATCCACTACAATCAGATCAATTAATTAAACTAAAATACCATGCTATTGAAATTAGGATTTTTTTAACAAATTTTGTAAATTATCCCATACAATATAATAAGATGTTTTTCTAGTTGTTCTTGACCTAATTGTGTTTATTTCCATATGGCACACTATGTTCATAACATTTTTAAATTCATTGAATGAAGGAGGTGTATCTGAAATCCAATTTCTGGTTATTATTTTCCTAGCCACTGCTAGAATAGACCATAACAAGGGAAGCTTAACCTTTTTAACACTTTGAGGTACAGGTGTGTTGAATAATATAAGAGATTTAGAAATAAGGATTACATTATCTTTTGATAACGTAATATAAACCCGATCTTTTATACAGTAATTTCTTCTCATTTTCATTTGAACTTATTTCTTATGTTTCAAGACTTTTTTGTTTAAGGAAAATCCTCTGACAAAACACTTAATACATTTTCAGAATACTCCCATCCCCCATTAACTTAGAACAAACACGCAAAACTATGAACATTCACATCACAGGAAGTTTAACCCTCCAGATAAGAACAATTGCCCCCAAGTCAACAGCTGCACACAGAGGCATTACCTAATCTAAAATTAAGGTTACCCATGCTAAATTGGATGTTACAGCCTATGTCTCCACTTATACTTGTTGATGCCTGTTCTTTTGTTATTTCTGTTCCTCTTGAGATGTGAAAAATAGCTTGTATACTTTCATAAAATGTACTGGCTCTTATTCCTCATTTACTGTTTTCACAGTGGGAAAGCTGAAATTAAACTATTGGTTAGTATGGAGCCATCCTGGAAGTCAATCTGTCACTTATTTTAATTACCTCTGGGTATATTTGATTTATTTTTTCTCTCATTGGAAGCTATCTCTTGTACCAAAGCTGAAGCCTGAACTGCTTTTTGCTGAATAGTGGCAGGATTCTTCCTAGTCAGTGTTTTCTCTTCGCCTTTTCTGGTTGATTTTCTCTCAGGTTCTTCACATTCCTTCTTTGCTGGCATCCACTCATTTTCCTTGCTAGGCAATAACTGAATTTTCCCCAAGATGACAATTTCACTGGCCTTTTTCTCATTTTCTGTTTTCACACAGAGAACTGAAATTAAGCTGCTTATCAGTGTGCAGACAGATTGGAATGTATATGATCACATGCTTAAATATTCTGTGGTGTGCTGCAGTGATATGGTAGGGGGAATTAATCAACAATCTATACATTAGATGAAATAGAAATGGAAAAATCAGCTGCAAGCTGTCTAATGTAAAATGATGTATGATACATAACTATAGCTTTAATGTGTTTTGCACTAAATTTAAAACAGTGATTGGTGGGGGTGGAGCAAATTCCCAGACTCATTTAACCAAGTAAATGAGTTTTTAGTTATGATTACAACACTTTACCATTTGCCTCATTTTTGTTGCTGTTAACAATGCCATCTCACTAATATTTAAAGAAAAATACATATTTCAAGTGTAAAATAATAAGCTTTTTGTCATGGAGTGCCCAGGTTCTGTTCAAGAATGAACACCATTCTTCTGTATTTGATAACATGAAATAACTAGACTCTAGTGCGTGGAGGAAATGAACACAGCCATGCATATGACCACCGGTGTTATAGCCTCTTATGCGCAGAGGCATTTGCTGATTATCTGGTTTCATGCAGGACAGCCAGTTTGAGATTGTTACAGTTTTTATACCCAAAATTTCAGTCAGTCTATAGGTTGCCATGCCATCATTTGGTGGCCCCCCTATATTCCTGCTTCAGGGAACATGAACATGACTTATGAACATGTGCAATCCCATAAGGGATCCAAATGTGCAGGTCTCAAGAAAGTATAAGGCCTTTTACTCTGACCATAATGTTTCATCATTCTGCAAGTATTGAGTATGGGGGCAGTATAGCAGTCTCTTTCTCTCCTTTAACTGCTTTTGTATTCAAAATATCTTACAAGCCTACCACACTGGTATACCTGCATGACCACAACAGAAACATAACTTATCTACCTATCAGCTGCTCTTACCAAAGAAGACAAAAACTTAAAACCTTGAGGGAAATGTAAATTTTGTTATCAACTCTCATAGAGATCTCTAACCCCAGCAGTTTGCATATGACTTGCTAATCCCTTAACTTATTTTATGAGGGTGAGTAAGGCAATAGCTAACTGCAGTTTTAAAATGAGCCATCTAATAGCCATCTCTTAAACCAATAACATAGTTTGTCATTTACATCTGAATCTCAACCCTCCCATTGAACTTTGTCAATGGCCACCTTCCCAGTGTACCAAAACAAAGCCTGCATTTTTGGATATTTGCATATTTTCTTCTCTATATTCTCTTGCAGACTCCTACAAGTTATTCTTTGTAGAGTTTCCACTAGTGACAAGCTGATTTCCATACTGATGTCGTCAGAGGTCAAATGGTTTAATGTTAGTGTATATTGGGTTTCAAAATATGAATGTCTTGGGCTCCAGAAAGGGTTAAGGCCTTGATCACAGTTATAAAGCATCAACAATATTTGTAGTACAGTCACAAAGTATTTGAACAGCACAGTATGTGGTCAGAGCAGGAATTAGGATATATTACATCCTGTGTGAGCTTGTCAGAAGCAGGAACCCTTAGATGAGTATTTGTACAGCTTGTGCACCCACCTGAAGGAATCATTGCCTCACTGCTTGACATCTGTTACCCTAGGCAACCAGTTTGTTTACCCATCCTCAAGGCTGGTGCATTATAAATCATAGGAATGCATCACATAGGAGAGGGAGAAATAGAAAGAGAGAGAGAGAGAGAGAGAGAGAGAGAGATGCATTTGTTCTACTGCAGGACAGTGGTTCACTTCTCTTTTTCTTAGAAGTAGGCACATCTGTTTTTTAATGGATGCCAGCTGAAAGTCTGCAATTATGAACCTAAGGAAAATAGGAATTTAAGTCTGAACAGGGGGAGTATATACTAATTTCAAGGCTGTGGTGTCTCAAAGTATTTTCATCTACTCTGATGTACAGTGTTCTTGGCTTTAGTATATATATATAAGTAAGATGTGGCGGCTGTGGGGTGAGGGTAAAATGCATTAAAAGTATAACAGTGATGGTCACAATTTACTGATTTTGTCAGAACTGTAGTTTAATTTTTGAAGTGTCATGACTTGCTGTATCAGGTCTTACATTTCTGACAGAGAGACATTTGTAATGACTTTCCTTGACTTTTGTCTTGAAACCATGCAAGTGTGGTGGAGGAAACAGATGAGATTAGCTAGGGTCTATATTACAATACCGAACTAACATAAGTTCAAATGTTGTAATATCGAACCCAAAAGTCCAAAACCCAATAATAACGAAAACACAGAACAGCGATTTTTTTTCCCAGGGAAAAAAAAAAAATCACTGTTCCGTGACAAAAAAATAAATAAAACCTTAAACTTAAACTAAAGTGGGGGGCTTTGCCCCCACACCCCCAACATGGGGGGCTGTGCCCCCATACCCCCTACCTAAATATACCAACTCTGAGATCGCACTACAGTGGAGGAAATAGCAAAGCCCCGAAAACAGGCCACCGATTTTTTTCCCTGGGAAAAAAATCCATGTGCCGTGGCTTCGCTATTTTTGGATTTTGGAATTTTTGGTTCGATATTACAATGTTTGAACTTATACAAGTTCGATGTTGTAATATAGATCCAATTGGCTAGTATCTTGTCTCACAGAGCATAAACAAATGGTAATGAAAGTGGGGGCTTAAGAGTGAACATTTGTTCTGAAGTCTTTTCAGAGTTCAAAAAGAAAAGATGACTCTGAAAATGAACATGCATGTATCCACATAAAAGTGGAGCCCATGTACAGCATTACAACATTAGCTGGACAGGTACGAAATATGGCTTTTTAACGTTGGTATATCGCTAATGACAGGTGCTATATGGATAGAATCAATATGTAGAAGGTGCTTAAAAAAAACAGCTGTGACATTCAAAGGAGACCTTTTTTTTTTAATTTTGGCGACAACGCGCAAGCTTAGCTGCAAAGTTAAAAAAATGGGTCAAGTACTCCTTACACTACCTAAATTCCTTCACTGTCTTTTTTACAGGGTCAATATTCATCATTTTTAATATCTGTTTGGTAATTAGGTAAGTGAATTGTTCTCAATCACAACCAGTTTTAAAAAGGCTAACTCTGCTGCCAGTAGAAACCTAGATTTAGTACAGATTTGGTCTTGTGGAATTAACAATGAAGTCTTTACCCATCTTAGGTTACAAAGGGATAAAACCCTGACTACAACTGAGACAAACCAATTTTGATAAAGCAAGCATAAAAGTGGCCCCATGACCAGGGGTTGTAAGCTTGTAGATTCTAAGCAGAAATGTCTATATAGCTTGCAGTCAGAATAATGAGAAGCTGCATGGGAGCAGCTCCTGGCCAACGGACAAGTAAAACAGAGTTCCATAAGACCCAGTCTGGGGGCAAAGCCACATACCTGGACCACGGGATGAGACTATCCACCTCTAGCAGTATAACAGAGGCTAGAAAGCAAGCAGGGGCACAAACAACTTTCATATATACTGGGTACATCCTTAGTATGGGGAATTACTGGGATGAGTCTAACCAAGGGAGACTTGAAGTTTGACAGGTAAGGGGGCCAAAAAATAATATGATTTTTGTCAGTTAATTAGTTCTCCATCATAAGGAAATTAACTTGAATCTATGACTCAGAAGCTTAATAATAACTTGATAATAGCATGATTTATTCAGTGTAGAAGGACATCACAGAGCCCACAGTGTTTGAGTGAACAACTCATTTTCTACTGACACCAAACGGTTCCATAGTTCACCTAATTTACTTGATCTTTGCTTGCTTGAACCAACTAGTTTTAGCCAAGGTGGATCTTTTTGGTATGAACACACAAACATTCAGACAAACAAACAAACAGCAGGACCACACTGTTCTTCAGACTGTTCTTTGACCCCATTACTTCCACGCGTCTATATTACATCATCGAAGCTTTAGTTAATTGAATAATTAAGCTCGATCTTGTAATATCAACAGCTAAAATTGTCGAATGGACAATTCAACCAAAGGAAACACTTCCCTTGGCCAAATAAAAAAACAACAACTTTACATCCAAAATCAAGTGGGGGGGGGATGTGCCCCCCACCCCCCCTATTTAAATATACCAACTCCAAGATCACTCCAAATTGGAGAAATGGGCATACTCTACAGAACGGCCAAGGGAAATGTTTCCCTGAGTTAAATCAGCCATTCAACAATTTACATTTTCAATATTACCAGTTTGAACTTTACTTATTTGATTAAGTAAAGCTTTGATCATGTAATAGGGAACCACTTCCACTACCCCAAATACTGCAGTAATCTCCTGATGTCCCACATCGGCTACAGTACACAGTTTGTCTTCCAGCCAGCCTTTTGTTCCACACACAGTAACATTTTTGTTAAAAAAATGATTTACCCACAGGTTCTTATGTGCTTTTCCCTTCAGGCAGCTCCTACAATGTGGAAAATGCATACAACTCCACTGGCAATTAGAGTTTGAATACCAGCTGTTACTATGCAAAAAAAAATCTTTAATGAAGATTAGGAGTAGTTTAAGTGAATCAGATATAATAAGGGGAAAATTACTGATGTTAGGGGGGTGGAATGTACAACAGGTTGTTGGAATATAATTTCTTCTTGTCAGGATGAATGATTTTAACTTTAGAAGAAATGGGTTTGGTGGAAAAGGCTTCATAGTAACAAGTTTTGTAGAAACGTGGAAACTCACAAAGCTGGGTGGATAATGTTCTTTATGTTGTGCAGTTTTGCACAGACACACAGATATACACTCACACTTTTATGTACCGTGATACTGCCAGCCCAGCTATCTGGAATTTTGTAAACAATCATATGTCATTTGTGAATATTAATATGATTCATATGCTTGTCCTACAAATGTAAGAGAACTGTATGTTATGTATTGAGTTTCAAGAATGTAATCACAGTGTTCCCTACTGGAAAAGAACAGAAATGTATATAAACTATATACCTGTGCAAATGTATGTTTTAGTAGTAGAAGCTGGAACATACAGAGTTAACTTGCAAAACTTCAAGAAAATAAGTTGAAAAGTAAAGTGTTTTATGATTGTGTTATCTCACTTTCAGTGTAGCAAGCAGACACAATGTCTAGAGGGAGAGGTTTTCCTATTGTCTTGAAACAGAAATAATTACTAGGTTTCCCGTGTAAAATTGTTTTTTTATGACTTCCATTTCTGAGCAAACATCTGAGAGATGTATTTTTCACAGAGAAATGTTAAATTTTGTTAAGTTTCTGTCAGCCTGAGAACTGAAGGGAGGTGACAAAGAGTGATGTCAGCCAGGCTAACCCAGCAGTAATGTTTTGATATTAATTTGGGAACTCTCTCAGAGACTGTGCATTTTGTATATTGTCTTGGACCTAGAAACATCCATTCAGCACTTCTCATCTGCATTTGCCTTGCTCTATAAGTAAGTTTAGGGTACAGTAATTTCTCTTAGGTATAGATAGGAATATAGTAAAGATAAGTTTAGATTTTTTTCTGTATTTATTTGAGACTATCCTGCAATGTTGTTTTAAAATATTTTCTGTGATTCTGAACTCTGTGGTTACTGTGTTAATTGAGTATTATTTTGTCCTTGTATTACTTATTATTAAATATATTTAAACCTGTCTTTGTGGCTGATATTTATGATACATATTAATCTCTTAAAGTACTTGCATATGTGTTTGGTGACACTGTACTCCTAAACAGACTTGGTACTGGTCACACTTACCATTTGGATAATAGTAACATTACACAGTAGGATTAGTCACCCTTTGTAAGGGCCTTTATAGTAGCTGATAAGTAGTGGTTGGTGACAGTGATAACTACCTCATAGTCTGTGCAGAATTGGGCATAGCTAGTAAACCTGTGTGCTTGTAAATAAATCAAATCTCAAAGTGTGTGTGTGTGTGTGTGTGTGTGTGTGTGTGTGTGTGTGTGTGTGTGTGTGTGTGTGTGTGTGTGTGTGTGAGCTACGTAGGCAAGGATACGAAGCACTGGTTGGACCAAGAGGGTGCTGGAGGTTTTGGCTTGACCTCTCGGCTGAGATATTAACTCTATAGCTGTGCCAGTGTGGAGTCTTATTGGGGATCTGGAGGAAGAGGGAGAAACCAGCCACAGACTGACTGTGATCTCTGTGTGCTCTTAAGGGAAATTGCACTTTACTGTGTGTGTACTTGTCATCCTCCCATTGTGTACATCCCTCACTGTTTCCAGTGGTGAGGACTGAGGCTCCTTGATTACTGGGCCAGTACAGGGATGTCATATATTAATTGGGTGGCAGTGGTGGGATACCCACATCACATATTAATTGGTTGATGGTGGTGAGTTAGCCACATCACATATTAATTCACTTGTAGTGGTGTGGATATTGAATTCCTGTAGCCTGTGTACAGTGGTCACTGAAGGTGTTTGTATTCTCAATCATCCATGGAGTGAACATTCAGTGTTCATATCACAATTATTTTATTTTTTATGTTAGCTTAGTTAGGGAGAGCAGGCAAGCATGTCAGCAGAGGAGTATGGCAAGCTGACAATGAGCCAGTTGGCTGAGATGTGCCAGGCTAAAGGACTGGGGAATGCCAACCTGACTAAAGCAGACATGATTGCAGCTTTAGTCACAGCTGCATCACAGAAGAGCAACCAGGAAGACAATCAGACTGGCTGTGGTGATGTACAACTCTTTGAAAATGGACAGCTCAACCTTTCCACAGAGGACTTCAAAATCTGTCTAGAGTTAAAGAGACTTGAGTTGGACAGCACCCATTTGGAAATAGAAGCAGCAGAGAGATTGAGACATCTGGGCTTAGGAAAATGAAAAACTGTGATGTCTGCAGGCTGAGGAGAATGAGATGCAGAGGCAACATGAAAAGGAGATGCTGACTCTTCGCTAGTGTCATGGAGGTAATGGGGAAGAGAGTTACCGAACCCCAGAAGCAACAAAGGTCAGTAAATTTCTTCCACAATTTACAGAGGGGGATAATTTTGATGGCTTCATTCATATGTTTGAGAGGGTATGTAAACAGTATAATGTTGACCAAGGGCTCTGGGCAGGGTTCTTGACCCCCTTACTCCATGGTAAAGCTGTAACTGTAATTTCTAAACTGTCTGATACTGATTGTTTAAATTATAATATTGTAAAGAACTGTTTGCTTGAATATTTTAAGTTAACACCTGAAGCTTATAGGAAAATATTTTGTGAGCACAGATGCATGGCAGATGAAAGTGTGTGTGAATATGTTGCTGAACTAAGCACTTATTTTCATTTGGGGGTGAGTGAATGTCAGGCCACCACTTTTGAAGGGCTGGAAGACCTTTTGGTGAGGGAAACAAGCCCTTAGCACTTTGCCTGCGAACATGAGAATCTGGTTATCTTGTAGAAAATGCATTATTGCAGATGAGTTGGGGAAGAAGGGAGACCTATACCTAGCAAGCAGAGCATCACTGCACAGGAAAGGGACACCCAGTGCTGCTCATGGGTCTAAGGGAACCCATGGTGGGCAGCCCAGACTGCCCCAGCAGAGTCTTCCAGTATCAGGGGAAGCCACTAGTCCAGGTACACATCCAGGACCAATGGTTAAATGTTTTAAATGCAACCAGTGGAGCCATGTAGCATATGGATGTCCACAGAGGCAAGGTGGGGAACAAAAGGTGGAAGAACCAGTAAGTGGGAATGACAAAATGCCAACAGTAGGTTGTCTCGAGACAACAAGGGTACCAAACTACCACAAGAGGTTATATCCTATCTTAGTGAATGGAAAAGAGGCCATGGCTAAGAGAGAGACACAGCCTCAGATCTAACAATTGTAAAGGCTGCAATGGTTACAGAAGAGCACTACTTGTTTGGGCAGTCTACTCCAGCCAGAGCTTTAGGAGGCACCCCATTCCAAATACCTTTGGCTAGGGTTCACCTTGACTGTGAGTGTGGAAAAGGAAGCCAGCAAGTAGGTGTGTTTGAGGGTATCTCTGCAGATGTCCTGATATGGAATTATTTTGATAATGCAGTACCATGTGTGCATGCAGTTACATGTGGTCAGGCTTGGAGACAAGCATGTGGGGCTGGTAGCTTGGGGGAGAACCAGACAGACTGCACACTTGCAGCCAGGACTAGTGAGGTGGTTACTTCAGGGAGGGAGCTACCCTGTAACAGAGACTGAATGTGAGCCTCAGCTGCTAGTGGGTACTGATGTTCCCTTGGACAGAGGGACTATAAGGGCAGAGGTGAGTAGTAGTAGTACCCAGGCTGACAGTGAGGCACCACTGTTAGGGGATGCCAGACTTCCTCTAGAATGGGAGCTGGGAAGGGTATAGAAAGTGGACCCTTGAGGGAGGGCTAGAGGGTGAGAGAATACAGCAGTTGGTAGTGCCCAGAGCCTACCATCTGGCACGTCTAGCCATAGCCCATGATATTCCCTTTGCAGGTCATATGAGCATAAAACATACAAAGAGATGCATTATGCAGAACTTCTATTGGCCTGGGATTTTCACAGATGTAACAGGGTACTGCAGGACCTGTGAGCAGTGCCAAAAGGTAGGCAAGGCAGGAGACATGGTAAAAGCTCCTTTGATGCCTTTGCCTGTGATTGAAGAGCCATTTCAGAGAGTAGCTATGGATATTATGGGACCTCTGAGTACTGCAAGTTCCACAGGGAAAAATATATCCTAGTGGTAGTAGAGTATGCTACCAGATACCCAAAGGTGGTCACGCTGTCCTCCATTGAGGCAGAAAAGGTAGCAAATGCTTTGTTAGAGATTTTTAGCATGGTAGGTTTTCCAAAAGAAATACTGATTGACAGAGGTGCCACTTTCAAGTCAGACCTGCTGGCTTGTCTGTGGAAGTACTACAGGGTGAAGCACCTGAAGACCACCTCCTACAATCCCCAGACTAATGGTCTTGTTGAGAGGTTAAACTCTACACTCATGTCCATGCTACGGGCATTTGCAGACCAGTTTAAGAGGGAGTGGGACAAATATTTGCCCCATCTGTTGTTTGCTTACAGAGAGGTTCTCCAGGAATCCACAGGTTTTTCACCCTTTGAGTTGCTGTATGGGCATAGGGTGAGGCGACCTCTACAGTCATAGCAATATACCAGTAAGCCAACTGACTTCTCGATTTGATTCAAGATGAGTGGGAGGGTGAGTGTGAATCCCACAAGGAGTCTGTTGTGTCATATGTCCTAAACCTCAGAACAAGGCTCAGGGAACTTATGGACTTGCCTCAGGAGAACCTGGGAGAAGCCCAACAGCAGAAAAAGGTCTGGTATGACAGGGAATGCTCGAGCTAGATAGTATGCTATAATCTCATTCCTGTCAGACACAACAAGCTGCAGGTATCTTGGGAGGGACCCTACAAGGTACTAAGGAAAGGTCAGTGATTGTTAATTGCATGGTAGAACTGCTAGGCAGGAGGCAGGGGCACAAACTCTACCATGTTAACATGATGAAACCTTACCATGATAGGGAGGTCATTGTGCTGAGTATTTGCAGTGGATTGCAGGAGGAGTCTGAGGGGGGTCTGGTGACTGATCTCCTCAGTGAGGCTTGGACTGACACCTCAGTGGAAGGGGTAGCCACATCTCAGCAGCTATCCCCTACCCAGGTTCAAGAAATGTGAGCAGTGTTACAGGAGTTTGGGGACATTTTCACTAGGAAAGCAGGATGCACCCACCTGGTGCAGCACCATGTGGATACAGGACCCCATAGGTCTATTAAACAGGCCCCTTATAGGGTGCCTGAGAGAGTCAAACAGACTCTGAGGGAGGAGATAGTGGAAATGTTGGAACTAGGGGTAATTCAGAAGTCCAGCAGTCTCTGGGCCTCCCCAGTGGTGCTGATACGTAAGAAGGATGCCAGCACCAGGTTCTGTGTGGACTACAGGAAATTAAATAGTCACACAGAGTCAGATGTTTACCCCTTGCCTAGGGCAGATGAAGCCCTACAGCAGCTGGGTGGGGGCTAAGTATCTTTCCAGCATTGATCTTACCAAGGGTTACTGGCATGTGCCCTTGACTCCCAGTGCTAGAGAGAGGTCAGCCATTGTGACTCATTTTAGCTTGTATGAGTTCACAAAGATGCCTTTTGAAATGGAAAATGCCCCAGTGACTTTCCAGAGGCTGGTAGATTGTATCCTAGCATGAGATTTTGCCCTTGCTTACCTAGAGGATATAGAGGACATTGCCATCTACAATAATTTCTGGCAAGAACACCTTCAGCATGTCAGGGAGGTGCTGGGTAGACTACAGAGGGCAGGGTTCACCATTAAGCCCAGCAAATGTCAGGTGGGTATGGCAGAGGTCTCCTACCTGGGACATAGAGTGGGGAGTGATAAGATCAGACCAGAGCCCGCCAAAGTGGAAGCCATTCAGGCATGACCTGGCCCTGTTACCAAAAAGTAGGTGAGGGCATTCTTAGGGACAGCAGAGTACTACAGAATGTTTGTCCCCAGTTATAGTACCATAGCTGCTCCCCTCACAGTCCTGATAAGGAAACACAGGCCAGATAAGGTAGTGTGGAGGCCAGCATGTGAGCAGGCATTTCAGAAGCTTAAAGGAACTTTGGGAGGACCCTCCTGTGTTAGCCAGTCCAGATTATAGCAAAGAATTTGTTGTGCAGGTGGATGCTTCAAACCATGGGGTGAGGGGGTTGTACTTAGCCAGGTTTCCTCATTGGGAGAAGAGCACCCAGTGGTATATCTCAGTCATAGGCTGCAACCCAGGGAGGAATGCTATGCAGCTGTAGAAATGAATGCTTCGCCATATTGTGGGCACTGCAGAAACTTCAGCCTTATCTGTATGGAAGGAAATTCATTTTAGTTACAGACCACAATTCCTTAACATGGCTACATCGAGCCAGCCAACAAAATGCCAAGTTACTAAGGTGGAGCCTAAGGTTGCAGGCATATAGAAATAATTACTAGGTTTCAAATGTAAAAGTGTTTCATTGTTCTACGACTTCCAGTTCTGAACAAACATCTGAGAGATATGTATTTTTCACAGAAATGTTAAATTTTGTTAAGTTTCTGTTAGCCTGGGAAATGAAGGCAGGTGACAAAGAGTGATGTCATCCAGGCTAACCCAGCAGTGATGTTTTGATATTAATTTGGTAACTCTCTAAGAGACTGTGCATTTTGTAACTTGTCTTGGACCTAGAAACATCAAACAAGTAATCTCCGTGGTATCCCCGAAGTCTCAAAACAACCCACTAAAGTGTAGTGGGTCCAAAAACAAAACAGTGTAAGAAACTTCTCTGTGTGGAAGATTTTCAGTCCATATATTTCTAGTTAATCACTGTATATTAATCAGATCAGACAATGGTAGTAGAAGTAGTGAACGTAAACTCGTCTTAAGTCAAAACAAAACAAAACAAAAAGTAATAATAGAAAATATATAATTGTACAGCATTACTAAGTATTCAAACGTAATCCAAGCAAAGCAGGCAGTCTGTTTCCAGACACAGACAAGTGATCCAAGTAAAACAAAAATAGAGTAATAATTTCCTCACAAGCTTTCTAATTATATATATACTTTTTATCAGGCATGGGAGTGGTTTATTGTGCTGTAAAACAAAGTGTTATTGGTACACATGTTAAATTCACATCCCTTCCCCCATCAGTGTGGCATTCGAGCTGGTCCTGCCCTACTTAGTAGCTGTCATAATAATATATAACCCTTATGTACTTTAAATAAAATTATATAATGATGTGGTACCTCTTATTTAACCAAATTATTAAGTAGATTATTAAGTCTGTGATTTTATCCAAGACAATATACTACATGGCTAGAAATATATCAACCTTAGTTCATTTGGCAATCAAAAAAATATATAAATATATACATATACATTTTGCATGTAAAAATTAATTTCTATTTTCATAACCTATTGTTAACAAAGATCGTTTTTGTCCTTCTAGACTTCTTCAGGTCTGTGTACAAGAACCCTAAAAACTTATATAATTGTATAATTAGTTAGTATTGTTATTACACATCATTTTGAATAAGGTGGAAAAAAGAACCAGAAAAAAATAAAAATAAGAAAATATGTATGTATGATGATGGAAATAAAATATACACTTAAATTTCAACTGATTTAAAATGGTATTTAAAACCAATTTGTAGAATAAAATAAAATAAAATACAATTAGTCATGTAAACAAAGTGGCAATTTTCTAAGTTCCAGTGCACTTTTAATTGAACAGTAGTAGTTTAGTCCATGCTTCCTAAAAGAGTTCAGCTTTAATTGCCACATGAGTTCATGTTTCTCCAGAATATTCGGGATGTCTCCTTCAAGATCACCCATGTCTATGCGATCCAGGATCTGGAACTTAAAACCTGTGTGTCTTTTATGAAGAGAAAGGTATTTGGCTAGTGCATTATTTTTACATCCAGAGCGGATTTCTGACAGATGACATGAAATCCTACGCTTGAGTTTATTTACAGTCTTGCCCACATAGAATGCATCACATTCATTGCACTGTGCCATGTAAATTACTTTTTTAGTGTTACAGTCACCCCTGCACTGGTTTTAATGATATTCTTTAAATAAGGGCAATAAAAACTATCACCTTGCTGAATAAATATACAAAATGTACAATTAGTTTCACATCTTTTAGTGCTTTTCTCACATGGTCTGGTTTCAATTCAACAAAACTTCTAATGTTCCTGGCCTTCCTATAAACAAATGATGGGGCTTCACCTAAGATGTTAATCAGTAAAGGTTTCCTGTGACAATGTCCCAGTTTTCTTCAATAATATTTTTGATACTGGGTTAATCCAAAGTGTATGTCAGGATGCAGCTATTTTTGCATTTGTTATTCTCTGTGGAATTACTTAACATTTTTCTACTGGGGAGGTTGAGTGAAGGTGCTTCAGTCCTTTTCAGTTCTACAATGGGTTCCAGGATGTTTTTTAACATCTGTCTTTCATAGCCTCTCACTAGAAAATCATTCTCTAAGTTGTTCAGGTTTCTCAAAAATGGTTCCAGCTCTGTGGTAATTTGAGCTAATCTATATCCTTGGGACTTCACTACATTATACTTGGTTTTTGTAGGATGTAGACTTTTACTGTGGAGTAGTAAGTTAACCCTCGTTGGTTTTCTGAATAGATCAATGGTGATTCTGTTATTGTTGGTGTCCTTGGAAATCTGCATATCTAAGAAAGTGGTTGAAGTACAGCTAGAGGTAAACTTCAGGAAGGGGGTTGTTTGAATGAGGTAAGTGATAAAATCTCCAAGCTGTAAGGTGTCACCTTCCCACACAATAAAGACATCATCAATAAAAATTAAATAGCATGTGATATGCTGCATGTAATCTGTGTTGTTTAACACAAAGTCCCCCTCCCGCCCCCATTGCTATACCAGTTTTTTGTTTGTAGTGTTTGCAATTGAAAGTAAAGAAATTGAAGTCCAGTACAATATTAATGAGCTTGCTTAACTTTTGCAGTTGTGCCTGTGTGCCCTGATTACGTTTCTTAAAAAACTCCTTAGCTGCTGTTATACAGTAATTGCGAGGAAGCACTGTGTACAAGGATTCCACATCAATAGTTACCAAAATACTGTCATCTTCCACTGTAATGTTTTTTATTTTCTTCAAAAAATCAATTGAATCTCTTATGTATGACTTATTTTTTTTCTGCTAGAGGTTTCAGCAAGTAATAAAGGTAAATGGCTGTGGCTTCAGTAAGGGAAACTCTACTTGCTACCACCAGTCTATAAGGTGGATCTTCTCTGTTCTTGTGTGGCTTTGGTATTCCAAAAAAGTAAGGTAAACGTGGGCATGGGCTCCATAAATAATTATAAAGATTTTCAGTGATAAGTTTTTCTTCCTATAATGTGGTGAGATTAGTGTTCCATAAATCATATGCTCTTTTTATGTCATCCATGGTAAATAACTCATAAAATCTGTTATCCTCCAGCATGTTCTCTATCTTTTGGTTAAAGCTTGTGGTATCAGTCACAATTATACCTCCTCCCTTGTCTGCCTTCATTACATGCCTGGATTTATCATTGCCTAGCTCAAGCAATGCTTTTCTTTCTCCCTGTGTTAAGTTATAAAGTTTTTTCTTAGGAGGGTTTTTAAGCACTTTCCTGATATCCATCTCACATTTCACTTTGAAAGCAGCTAGTGTTTGATGTAGTGGTGGACAATAGCTGCTAGGCCTTTTTATAGTTTCATCAATAGGCTTATTTTCAATGTCATTACTTTTGCCATGGACCTGTACCCTTAAGTTGAGGTTCGTCACAAACATTTTAAGGTCTATCAGTACCTGAGCAACCTCACTCCTGCAGCTTGGTACAAAAGTAAGTCCTTTGGGCAACACACTTTGTTCCTCTTCAGTCAGTGCTTTAACAGAGTGGTTCCACATCCTTTTAGCACTTCTCGTCTGCATTTGCTTTGCTCTGTAACTAAGTCTAAGGTACAGTAATTTCTCTTAGATATAGATAGGAATATAGTAAAGATTAGTTTAGATGTTTTATGTATTTATTTGAGACTGTCCTGCAATGTTGTTTTAAAATATTTCCTGTGATTCTGAACTCTGTAGTTACTGTGTTGATTGAGTATTGTCTTGTTATTTTATTATTTAAATTATTTAAATATGTTTAAACCTATCTTTGTGGTTGATATTTGTGAGATATATTTAAGCTTTTAGAGTACTTGCATATGCGTTTGGTGACACTGTACAGGCCACTCCTAAAAAGCCTTGGTCTTGATCACAATAACTATTTGGATAACAGTAACATTACACAATAGGACTGGTCACCCTTTGTAAGGGCCTTTATAGTAGCTGATAAGTAGTGGTTGTTAGCAGTGATAACTACATTATAGTCTGGGCAGAAGGGGGCATAGCTAGTAAACCTGTGCCAGCCTTCCCCAGGAGTGTCTGTGTGTTTGTAAATAAATCAAATCTCAAAGTGTGTGTGTGTGTGTGTGTCTGTGTGTGTGTGTGAGCTACTTGGGCAGGGACACAAAGCACTGGTTGGACCTAGAGGGTGCTGGAGGTTTTGGCTTGACCACTCGGCTGAGATATTAATCCTATAGCTGTGCCAATGGGGAGTCTTATTGGATCTGGAGAAAGAGGGAGAAACCAGCCACAGACTGACTGTGATCTCTGTGTGCTCTTAAGGGAAATTGTACTTTACTATTGTGTGTGTACTTGTCATCCTTCCATTGTGTATGTTCCTCACTGTTTCCAGTGGTGAGGACTGAGGCTCCTTGATTACTGGGCCAGTGCAGGGCTGTCACATTTACTACATGTTGAAATGAGGAAAACTCCTTCATATTAGAACAGAAAAATTCCTTTCACACAAATGAAGGCCAAGCTGGCTGCTTGTACCCATGGATCTCACCTCTCCAACAAGCAAATGTGGCATTTTCCCTCAATGTGTAGGATAAAGCAAATGCCCTGGATTACATGGGGCTACAGGTGGAGCTGTGGAAGGAATGGGCTGGTGAGGCATACCTCTCAACTGTCCATGTTTTCATAGAATGCCCAGATTTTTGATTAAATTTATTAAATAATGACATACATTCGAGATTTAGTCTTATAGCCTGCAAAAAATTAATGTGAAAATATAATCCTGTTATTTTAGCAACTTTCTACGTTTATATGAGCAATATTTAAATCTGTCCCTATTTTGGGGCATTTATCCCCCCATTATTATAGGCTTTGTCCAGATTTCTTGCACAAAGAGGCTGAGAGGTATGGGTGTGGGTCTTGAGCGGTTGGAAATGCTGGGGTCTAGTGAAGGACTGGGACTAATTAACAAATGCATAAGATGTCTTATTTGGGATCTGTTCCATTGTCAACTTCTTCCATTGTTCTTGTTGTTGTCAGCACCTGGGGTAATGATGCAATATGGCTACAAGTTTCACTTAATCTCAGGAAGGCCACTAATGATACTGAGGATCATAATGTAGTGCTCCTCCATGCACATGGGCTCCCCACAAGTACCTGAAAAGTGTTAGAGGAGTCCTTCCAAGACTATTCAAAGGACTAATCAACCAATCAATTTCTGAGGCCTAACTGCTAAGACAAGAAATAGTATAAAGGGCATCCTTGTCTAAAAGGGGGAACTGCAAACATTAGCAATCAAGTCCACTTCCTTAATTAGCCACTCAACTAAGAAAGATCCTGGAACACATAGTCTTTTCATGTGTCATGAATACCTGCAGTCTTTTGTGTTAATTTCCAGAACACGGTATACTTTTTGCATGGGTGCCCCATAGAGTCTGCATGATAAAACCTCTGATCTGATAAGCAGAAACAAGTGCACTGGTAAGTAAGTCCATCTGTGCCTTTTTTCTGAAATGTTCCAGTGTTTTTAAAGTCATAAGTTAAATCCTGGAGTTCTGCAAGCTGTTGTAATTTTTGAGAAGTGTATTGGTCATGTCCTGGCTGTTTTATGTCATGAATAAGCATTCTATAGTGTTAAATAGAATGATATATTGTAAAGTTGAGCTGCATTGAACCATTCAGCCAACCTTAAATAGTAGAACATTGGTGCTTTCAGTCTAGTCAGATTAGGTGAACCTGCTGCAAAAACGAAATACTTGCCTGGTTCAAAGTGTGCATGTTGCTCTTCTGACATGTATAGGACAATACCTGGGAGCCACAAATCTGGTCAGGTTATGCCCAGGAAAGAGCAAGTTAGGAGGACTTCTTCTGTGGAAACCACTGTTTTTTTTTTACACATTTTTTTCTGAGAGGAAAGGCACTTCTCAAACCTTTGGACCACTATGAAAAAGTAAGAAGACTAGAGCTATTCAGCCAGAGACCTGTAAGCACATAATTTTTTAGAGGACTCTCTGCCTGTTAATTGTAATAGCAGTGAGCAAACCTAGTACTTACAAAAAACTTAATAGAGAAGAAGTTGATAGAATGGTGACTAGGGTACATAACACCCTCTATGATTGGTTGTCATGTAGGAGCATTAGCGTAGACCTATATAATTACTTTGTGGTTGATGAACATAAAATACCTGTGATACAGGATCTACCTAAGATCCATAAAGACCCTATACTGCCACCACTTAGACCGATTGTGGCAGGAAGAAATTGGTGCACAAGCCTTTATTGATATTCATTGAGAAACATCTTAAACCTTTACTTAACAGCAATGAGGTAGTCTTGAGGGACACCAAACATTTTTTGAATGATTTATTTAAGTGCATTGGCAGAATTTATGACATCACTGGCTATATATTAGTCACTTTTGGTGTACAGTCATTATTCACTGTAATACCTAATAGCATAGGCATTTATATGTTAAGATGTTTTTTGGTTAAGTATAACTAGTATGATGTGAGATTTATTGATTTGATTTACCTTCTTATGGAGCTGATACTTGAAAATAACATAATTATGTTTGGAGAAGAATTATATCTACAAAAGAATGGCATAGCTATGGGCACATCCAGTGCCAACACCTACGCCAATATTGTTACGGCTGCCTGGGAAGAAGAGCACATTATGAATTCTGTTTATTGCCAACAAATACATTTCTATCATAGATTTGTTGATGATTTGTTTATGATATGGAAAGGAACTAATGAAGAGCTTCAAGTGTTCCATACATATTTAAACATGACTACCCATTTCTTAAGGTTTAGTATGAATAATTCAGTTGATGAGATAGAATTTTTGGACGTTTCTATCTCAAAGAATTTAGATGGTTCCATGGACACCAAGAAAGCCCTGCCACAGGAATACATATTTAGATCGACAAAGTATGCATCCTACACACATATTTAGAAATGTAGTTAGAGGCCAGGGGATGAGGGTTTCTAGGCTTAATGCCAGTGATGAAGGTTTCACCCATGAGTTGAGTTCCCTGAAGCATAGGTTCAGGGCAAGAGGATACAAAAAAGTGGAGGTGGATAGTACCCTAGATAATATATTAGAACTAAGAACAACAGAGGGGAAACCCTATTTTTCTGAGGGCCCATGACAGGATGCCAATGAGCACACTAACACTTTGATGAAAAGAATGCTTATAGTTTATTCGAGTAATGTCAAACAAATTACACGAATATTGGAAAAACACTTGTCAGATACTCACATTGGATCCTGATATTAAATCAGTGGCTGGAGAGAGACCCCATTTTTTTATAAGAATAAAAAAAATCATTAAAAAGGATGTTATGTTATCCTAGAACTACTGAAAGTTCACCAGACACTGGATTTGTGTATGGAACGTTTCCATGTTCCAAGTGCAATTATTGCAAGTATATTGATTCATCTAATTGTTTTAGACATCCAGACACAGGTAAATAGTTAACCTTTAAGGTAAAGGCAGATTGTAATGAATGCCACTTAGTCTACCTAGCTTACAGTGAGAATTGTCTATCATTTTATGTAGGTAAAACTGATAGACGTTTAGAGGATCGTATAAGGGAGCATATATATAACATGAATATTATGTCAACTACAAATGGACTAGCCAGACATGTTATGCAATATAATTCATCACATAAGTTTAAATTCCTAGTGATAGAAACCATTAGGGTTAGTGAGCGGGAGGCTGGGTGATATAAGGAATTTGTCAGAAACATCTGAGGTACATGGATCATCTGGCTGAGGGCTAATAGAGGACAAGGTTTGAATCAGAGGGTTTCTATTAAACCAGTACTGAAAGCCAGGAATTTGTATAAGTAATGCAAACACATTTTTAAATGATAGTGTTTTTTATATTATATTAGATTATAATGTTTAATGTTTGAAACGCATCAATATACATGATGTTACTTGTTTTTTTACTTTAACAGTGTTGCTGATTTTACATAATCTATTGTTAAAATGTTTTTACTGGTTGATTGGTGTATTTATGTAACTCAGTGGGTTGTAATGATGTCTAATGAAGCAGTATTTTCTGACTGAGAGAGCGCTCACAATAAATGTTTTTTAATTCTTTACACAGTCTGCATTTTGTATTGGGAGCCTCTGCCTTGGTTTGGTTCACTCTGCTTGGTATGTTTGGACTCTTAAAAATAAGGGTTTAAAGGCTGATATTATTCAACTGGCTGAGTTAGAATATAAAGATAGGTGTAAAGAAATTCATGTGTGTTTTGAACAACCATAGAAAGAAGAAGATTTGGATTGTTTGGACTCAATAGCTAGTACTCTGAACAACTGACTGGATGCTTCTTTTGATAATCTTGATTTAGAGTCTTGATATATAGACCCTAAGTACCACATTAGGAATTACTGGTTGGCTATCCTCAGACAATTTGGGATTGCTTTTAGTCATGTATGGTAAAGAGCAAATGTTGTCTACGATTTGAAGCCTGGGTAAAGTGTGTACTTTAGGGTCCAAAAAAGTAATTTTTGGTGATGATGATTATTCACTGCTTGAGAAAGACATTTTAGCAGGTGATGCAAGAGTGTAAGAAAAAGAAACTGAAGATTCTATCAGCATTTCTAACAACTTTAAAGGTATTTTCCCCAGATGAATGGTTTGGTTTATTGATCTGATGATTGGCAAATAACAGGGTTGTGCAGTATATTTAATTTATTTTGTTACATTATGACGTCTATTAGAGAATGTTAAATGAACCAATATTCAGCATGGCTGGTGGGAAGTTCTTCCCTATAATTTGGTGAAGTGAGTATTTTCTTGGTGTGGGTAGCTTGTTTTTGAGGCAGTAGGATTAATGGTAAAGGATTTTATGACCCAGTTTAGAGAAAACACATTTTGTGCTACTTGATATACACACTGCGGTGATTATGTTGTGAATATAAATGCTGTTTGGTTAAAGGGAACTTCAAATTAGAACTGGAGGAGTCAGGATATTTGTCTGTCTACACAAGTGTTTGCTGAGTAATGTTACCATGTAGTTTTTGACTTAGTTTGCAGATTATGAGTATGTAACTCAGCATGCCGAGGAATAACCTACCTCCTTGGGGAGAGTGGGTTTATTTTCCCTTTGGATGGAATGACAGCCTCTGCTGTGGTGTGTAGGTAAGACTCATGAGTTTGGACAAGACCTAAGTGTTGTGGATAATAACTATAGTTCTTTTACTCCTTCACTATCTTCTCACCTTTCTACAGCCCTGTTTATGAGGAGTTCCTTCTTAGCAACAATATTTTAAGTGTGAATAGGGGTAATATGTACTAATTCTGAGGTTGCAGTATATTGAAGTATTAGTACATATTACTCCCATGTACTAATTCTGAAGTTACATTATATCAGAGTATTTGCCTTAGTCTGAAGTACAGTGATCTCAGAGTTAGTATACATAAGTAGTAGGAGGTGTGATAGCATAGCTGTCCACATCAGGGGTGCAGGGGGTGAAATTGCTTTGCAAAATTGGTTTGAAAGTGTAACAGTGAGTTTTGAAAATCACTGCGTTTGTTTTTTTTAATTGTCTAAGTGATGGACTTCCACTATTGGGTATCACATTTCAGACATGGAGCCATTCATGAACCCCTCCTATATTCTGCTGCACTCCAAGATCCTGTTCTTTCTGGTCCCTTCTGTATCATCTCCATAGTGTAAAGCATATTATCAGCCAACAGAACCTTGACCTGTCTTCACCTCATTAACCTACAGAAAGCAACATTAAGCATTCTTCCTTTTCTGGTTTTAACCAATATATTTTGCTTGGCTGAGTAAACCAGTCAGTCTATTCTTTTATCCCATCTTTGATGATGGGATACTCCCATCTACCATTGACAAATTGAGGTGTCTCATCAGACCATTGTGTCATCCCTTAACATTCCTCTCCCTTTATTCTGTCCTTCAGTGACTCATCATTCCTCATTCTTGCATTAGGCAAGCATTACAGGGTATTGATATAATAAAATTGTTTTACTTTCTTTGCTTCCACAGATTACAGTATCTAATTTAAGATGTTCTTGCGCCAAAGTCTGACCCTTATCCCTTTACTGCAGCATCCTTGGTCATCATTAACTTGCTCTTGCTATGCCATGCATTCTCTTTTACAGACTAATTTTCTCAGTTTTATACCTAACTTCCTAGAGATCTTGATATGTTTCTATACTCCCCTCCTGTGTATGAATCTATCTCTCCTGTTCCAGACTCATGTAATTATCCACATTATGTCTGAGTCTTCACCGCATCCTTCACCTCTCAATTATGGCAGGATGCATCTTTATTCTTTCCATCATTTAACAAACTCCTGCCTCTTTTCTCAGCTTGATAGACTAACCAGAACTTATTATGGTTCAAAACTATACTTGTCTGTTTTACCAAACCTTACATCTGGACCTCTATCTCTGGACACCTCTCCATCCTTAGTCAATTAGCTGTTCCTTCCTCCTTCCTCTTTGACATACCACTTTGTTACTACCAGTTAAAACTAGCTGCTTTTCACGTATCCTCTCCTACTCTTCAAAATGATTTTCTTTGGTGTTGTTCGACTTTCTTTCATCTCCTCAAATTCTGCACTAATGATATCTACACACACACACACACACACACACACACACACACACACACACACACACACACACACACACACACACACACACACACACACACACACACACACACACACACACACACACACACACACACACACACACACACACACACACACACACACACACACACACACACGTGTATATGTTAATATATGTATATAATGCATATATTAGGATTAGATCTATTTCACAAATTCTTTATCTGAAATCATCTGAAATTTGTGCTGAGCCTTTTATTCTCTGTTGCTGTGTTGTATGCTTGCATTAACTGCCATAGATTCTGACCTAATGATATCTGCACATAGGTAGATGTTCATTCAGACATACACTTGCTGCAGTTTTTGAAACTGTAAATAATCATCTGTCTGTATGTGATTATGAAACAGAGAAACTTAAGTTTTGATGTCATATACAGACTACTTGGTCCAGCAAATTGCTTATAATACTGACTACTGCTTCAGCTGCTGAATGCTGCCAATCAGAAACCTTTACTCTCTTATCCCATAATAGACCTGCCTTATCTTTCTTTCAAAAGTTATTGAATTTTACTGCACTTTTTTTTTTTAACTGACCACCTCTTAAGAGAGAATGATTCTTATGATCACTACTCCTGTGTGAAAAAATGTTTCCTATTTTATTGTGGCAATATGAGTGGGTTCTCCCCTGCCAAAAATAAAACTGATAAATCATAACTCCAAAACTATTATCTGTTTCTGATGGCGTTCTGGAAATGGGTCATTTTTGCCAGTATGTGCTCTGGTTACAGACATACAAGATATCATTTTGAACTCTCATGACATGCAATAGGGAAAGGGGTTTACCCTTCTGCATATTCTGCAAACTTTTAATTGCTCTCAGACCAAAGCATACCATTCTTGGCATACCAATAATTACACTGGAAAGTTCCGGTACTCCTCACAGTTTGCTTAATGTTCATACTGGTTAGTGTAGCCATGACAAATGGCACTACTAACATTTCAAATATGGATTCTGCCTTGTGCAAGCATTCTGCATTTCGAAATCTGAATGTATATATAAAAAAAACAGTTTAAAGCTCTTTCTACAAAGTTAAACCATTCAGCAATTAGGTGTTTAGCTTTTAATCCTTCCCTTTCATCATTTAATTTCAGAGTGAAATACTCAGGAGCTGTTCTTTCCCTTCTTCAAGCTGTGATCCTTTGTTAAAATATAGTTTTTAAAGATGCTACCTATAGCAATGTGTTGAATACTTTCAGTGATATGAACATTTTTTTTGTTTTGTGTTCTACTATAACCCATCCTTCCTTCCCTGATATACATTTTTAACACTTTTACTAAATTATCACTTAAAACATAGCCAAACATACATTAGCATTTTTTACATTTACATACATTATACATCACATATATTTTCTTTTTTGTAACTATCATAAGTCCAGTATTTCACGAATTGCTGAATTCCTGCCTTCCGTTAAACCTCACTCCTCCTTCTGAACATTTTACATGTATTGTTTCCACAATTTCCATTTATTTGTATGAAATTTGCTCATTCCATTTTTAAAAGATTCCTCTTCCAGTTATTTTATCTTTTTTATAATATTCAATACTTCAAATACAGTTAGTTTAGATTTTGATTTCCATTTTCTAGTAATTGCTTTTTTTTGGCCACCAACAGAATTAAGCTTAATAAGGCCTTACTATCTGGGCAATTTAGATCCCATGTCCCAGTTAAAAAAATAATTTTCTTAGTTACAGCCATTTAACCCAATATTTCTGACAGAGTACTCTGTAAAGATTTTTTTTTTAATCTGCAAACTCATTACACTCCTGAAACATAGGCATCCAGTTATCTCTTTCTTCTCATCACACCTCCAACATATCTACCTGATGAAAAATTCATTGAAGTCAGACTGGGATATAAAAATACCTAGGCAAACACTTCCAAATAAAGGTTCTAAACTTTTCGGGCTTTGTTGCATACTTGGGAGCCATACACATGTCTTTCCATCATTTCTTGTAAATTGCTTTGCCAGTCTCTCTTCCCAATCTTTTCTAACGTGCTCTGATTTTATTCTTATAGTTACCATGCAAAATTTTTATATACCCTGTCAATTATCCATTTTTAACAGCAGCTTTTGTTCTATATTCAACTAAAAACTCCACCAGAGAAGGTCTTTCACTTAAGAGTCTCTATCCCTTTCTCTTTGCCTGTAATCTAATATCAATCTCTGATAGGGAAAGCAGTCTCCATTTTGTAGTACAAATGTTCCCAGGTATACAAATAAATCCATAGATGGCTTTTAGAGTAGACCTCGCCATATATGAAGATCATCTCCATTTTTGCAGAGTACTCTCCTGAAATTAATGGAGTACACTGGATGAAATGTAATTCACTGTCTACTTAGAAGAATAACATTTTTTTGTTTTCTACTGGTGATGAAGTTGGATTTCTGGTTACTGAACAAGTATGTTTATAATTTACTGTACTTAATTATAGCCTGGAATAATGTACTTGTCTTCTAAGGGCATATAGCTGTGGGATCAGTAATACTAGGTGCACCTTCTTCACTTTCCCACCCCAGCATAGACTGAATGACAAAGACAGACAAACAGACAGAGAGACAGACAAACAGAGAAAGAGAGAGGCATACACAGTGCACACACACACACACATAGAAACAAACACAAACTTACACACATATATAAACACACACACACACACACACACACACACACACACACACACACACACACACACATACACACACACAGGGTAACACCTAGCAGCAACCTATGACTTACTTGTTAATGTTTATCTTTTGGTCACACATAGTAAAATGCATAAAACAAAAAAGCAGCTAAAGTTATCTTTCAGCTCTATGACTGCCAGAAAAAGTACTATTAACTAGTGTGCCTTTTTCTCTTCTGGCATTAATGCTTTCTGTGATATGTTTCTTTTGGAAAGAATAACATTTTAAATAAATGGCTTTCATACAAATAACACAAAGGTACTTTTCATCCTCAATAAAAGAAAAATGTATGAAAGTAGAAATAAATGATTTATTAATATGGCATCTGACATAGATTGAGCCTGCACTTGCTTAAAGCATTTCAGACTGAAGTAAAAGGACTCACTCTTGTACCTTAAGTTTTAGTATTTTAATTCCTAATGATATTGCTTCACAGTCATGCCAATATGCCAATAAAAATAAACACATGGTCACAGCAATCTACATGTTGTGGTAGATATGATTGTTTAACAAATGCATAAATAAATTAATTAAATCAATCAGTCAATAAATAAATAAATAAGGACATGCTATTTCTAAGAAGACAGTAGGAGGAATTCACCAAGGCTGTGCTACTAATTAAAATGCACAACAAAACAGAGCTTTAGCTATAACTAGCTGTGTAATAGACTTTAGTAATGTATATACATAGAAGCATAAATCTTGAAAACAAATAAGGACCACATAACCCATATAGTCTGCTTGTTTCCTTGCTTATTGCATGTCCTACAAATTCTGCATAACCAATACTTTTTTGTATCTCCTTATAGGAATCTGCCTCTCTCAAGCATTCTTAATACTATCACTGTTCTACACAGTACTACCTCTTCAGAAAAGTTTTTAAATTCATTTACCAGCCTTTATGCAAAATAATGCTTCTTCATATCTATTGCCACCATTCTTAGGTTTGTATTCTCTGGCTCGCACGCACCACTTTTTCTAAAATTACCATATACATGGAGTGTGCGGATTCCGCTGAAATATTACACAGTTTCTATCATGATTATGCTCTGACTTCATTCAAATCAACTCAACAGAACTTTTATTGTAGCACATTATCACAAATCACTTTCCAAACCAAATGTGATTTAATCGAGCAAATGTTAAAAATTAAGAAAAACTTTTCATATTCAACTTTTGTAGTCTCTTTTTTATAGTTGTCTAGAATAAGAAGCATTTCTGTTCTGAACATGTGAAACAGCTCTACCGTGTGGTTGTAATCTATTGATATATATATATATATATATATATATATATATATATATTGATATATTGATATATCTACACATATTTATATAAATATATATCTATATATGTCTATATATATATATATATATATATATATATATATATATATATATATATATATATATATATATATATATATATATTATTTATATATTAGAGAAAGAAAGATATATATTTGTGTATCTCTCTCTCTCTCTCTCTGTATATATATATATATATATATATATATATATATATATATATATATATATATTATATATATATATATTTACACTTCTGATGAAGAACATTCAGGAATGACCTGCAAATTAAGAGGCTAAGGCAACAAGATGCATCCAAAGTCTAGGCTTTACTGCAAGAGTAAGCTGGCATCTTCATCACATTATATGCTTCCCTTATATGCATCCCATTTCTGTTCCACACATTTTAAAGAAGTATACTATTCTGTGCATTTACCCTATATCCCCTTTGTTTAGAAAATAAATAAATCTCTGATTTATTTAGAGTTGTATAAGAAGTCTCTATTATAAAGACTATACTAGCATGCTTTGCAGGGTTCCTATTAGCTTGTTGAACACTGAAAAGAGCAAACATTCTTCGATCGACAGCTAATATTCAAAACCACAAAAACTTGAACAGCCTGAACAGTGATTTTTTTCCCAGGGAAAAAAAATCACTAGGGCATTGTCAGGACTTTGTAGTTTCCTCCACTGTGGTGCGATCTTGGAGTTGGTATATTTAAGTAGGGGGTGTGGGGGGTGTGGATGGCGAAGCCCCCCACTTTATTTTGTTTGTGGATTTTTGTTCCGGCCATTCGAGTTTTTGTGGTTTTGAATATTAGCTGTCGATCAAAGAGCATTCGCTCTTTTGATTTTTTGACAAGCTAATATGAACCCTGTTTTGTGCAAATGCAGTAGGCTGCAGTTGCAAATTAGACCGAACATATACAGTTTTAATTTTTTTTCAGTCTTTTACTCAAATAATAACATGTTCAGTCTTTGAATAAAAACACTCCAAGTATGTAAGTGGTGTCTTTATCAGAAAGAAAGTTGGACTGCACCTAAGATAGTTGTTTAATATAAGAATTGCAGACCAACACAGTTACTAGAAGTACTTGCATTAGGACTCATATCAATCTTTGACATTAACTTTTATGGCAGAATTGCTTTGATATTCTCAGTAAGTGTTACTATCTGAATTTGGTGTCTCGGTTGATTGCACTTCTGTTTCAACCTATGGAATTTTTGTTTAAGAAGAAGGTATTAAGACCTCACACTGATGTGATCTAAACAATTTTTAACATTCAAAAGAACTTGCAGATGCATTATTTGGTAGACCTGCCATTTTATACAAATGTCTTCTATTAATGTGTTACATTTGCAATCCTATTCTGTCTAAATCACAAGATCTGAGTTCTTCTGTGTCCATAATGACTGTCATCAGTACCAAATCTTTAATATTGACAAACAAGCCTTTTGACTTCACAGGCAAGTCCATTTTCACTCTGCCCCATATTTTAGAGAATTCTGATTTCTAACACCTGGGGCAATACAATTTTTGATTTTGTTCACTGTTTTTCAACAAATTAAATACATTGGTTCTTTTGTCTGGTTAAAAGATAAAACATCAGGGTTGGACCTTCCGTAACATGCTTTTTCAATATTTCAAAGCTTTTATCTTGCTCTGAAGACAAAAAAACAATTGAAATTATGCTCGCCTAGCTCCCTGTGTTGTGCTGCAATATCTGATAGATTAGGAATAAGCTTTTCAAAGATATTGAACCATTTATTGCAATCAAATAAGAGTATATTTATCTTGTGGTTTCTGCATACTGACTACAGCATTAACTTTCTCATCATTTGGATTGAGACCCTCAGATGTCAGAATATGATCAATATAGTTGAGATGAGGTACATAATTATGACATTTTGTTTTATTATATTTCAGTCCTTCCTGCCTGCCTCAATGTGGCCAGTAACGTAAATAGCCTTGCATCATGCTTTTTCTTGGTGGTAAGCCATACAATCAAATCACCAATAATATTTACAATACCACGCATCTAGACCTTAAGTTATTTCAGCTCTCTAGAATGCCTCTGGCACAGAGGAATTATTGAGAGGTAACTTCAGGAGTTTGTATCTGCCTGAGAGAGAGAGAGAGAGAGAGAGAGAGAGAGTTAAAAGTATAGAGCAAACAGAAATGAAAAAAATCTAATAATAAGCAGCCTGGCCCCATGGCTTAGAGGTTTGAAGTCCTGGTGTTGCCCAGATGGTCTGCATTCATCTAGTAGCAAAGTAGTATAGAGACTGGGCAGTGGAAGATGGGAGTGAGTGGCCAGCATAAGCTAGTCCATCTTGGATGAAAGGTAGTGGGTTGGCTTGCTACACTAGAAACACCTGCAGGAGTACAGGTATATCATCCACAGTAGAGAGATTAGTGAGCCCCATCTGCAGTGATACACATGCACCCTTTATGAGCAGCTATGGAAGAGTGTGTAAGCATCTACAGGGAAGGGTTAGGTGAGGAGGAGTCCCCAACCCTGACAAATGGATAATGGCTTCTACTCACAGTTTGCTTGGCTCTCGCCTAGGAGAAATTAATAGGGCTGTAGTGGTATCACCTCTTGCGGGAAATGTATGTGTTAATGGAGCAGCTGAAAGGATAGGAATAGATACTGGGAAATAAAAAATAGCATTAAGCTTGTCTGAAATGACTTCCTCAGTAGCCTTCAGTGGCTAGTATTCCCTTGTAATCCAACTGTTAAAATCTTGCAGACCAATACATATCCTTATTTTGTTTGTCTTTTCAGTCGCCATGATAATTGCTCATACAGTCAGTTCAAATTGCTAGAAAGTTTTATGAAAAAGCTATCGTTATTATTGGTTCTTGTTCAGTCTTTTCTTTATTATTTATTTTATTATTATAATTTATTTTACATTTGTTGACCGGGAAAGTCTGACTGGACGCATGTCCATTTTCAGCGGAGGCCCAGAGAGAGAGGCTTCACAGTTAATTTTAAGCAAAATATAAGGTGTTTACAAAAGCATTCAAATTTACATAGTACCAAACTTAGCATTGACTAGTAACATAGCATTGAAGCTTAAGATTTAACATATTTACATAGACTGAACACATCTTTTACAATTTTAGGTTGAGGCATTACATAATGGTGAACATTGTTAGTAGGGGTTGCATTTTTTTGCTTTATACAGTTGAGTTGCGAGCAAGTTAGCCACAGTAGGGAGTATAGCAACAAAGAGAGCAAAGGTTAGACATAGTAGGGAGTAGAGTAGCAGGAGAAGAGACAAAGATGGGAAATTGGATAAAAGGTTAAGTAAGAAAAGCAGAAGGAGTAAGTAGCTTAAGTATAGAGTAAGAGTAGAGGTGTAAAGAGAAAAGTGTAGTGGATAGATAGCAGAGTGTCCTAGCAGTGACATATGGGTATTGACTAAGGGGTTAGAATTAGAGGTGGGACTGGAAGGATTTAAGTGCAATGTCTACTTTTCTTGTTGCAGTTATTACAGAGACTGTTTTTGGAAAATCTTTACATGGTATTTTACTGATAAACAGACCAAGCCATGAAATAGATCAGCATACTTCTGTACAATATTATCATAATCTGCCGCAGATTAAACTGAGTGATTTGCTTCTTTCTTGAGTTACACCTATTTAGCTCTGGAAGGTATATAACCATATTCTTGCCACTGCTTTTGCAAGCATTCATATTATTTACTCTGAAATGTTTTAAACTGCCTCTTACAACAGCCTTATTACAATTTTTCTTGCTAACATATATATCTATATATATATATATATATATATATATATATATATATATACATTTATATATATAGATATATATATATACATTTATATATATATATATATATATATATATATACATATATATATATATATATATATATATATATATATATATATATATATATATATATATACACTGTATGGTTGCCTTAGAAATATTCAGGAAGTGTTTTCCTCAAACATATTAGTTGTTTTGTGAATGTACACTGTGCATTATTTTAAATGCAGCAAGGTTCTCACCAGCCATGACATGGAAAATATTTCAAACCACATTTCAAGGCCCAGTGCAATTTGTAAGTCGGCACAAAGAAGTATCAATATAACTACTGTGTATCTGGAGGTGTCAAGGCACCCAGTAGGTTTGCAAATGGAGATTCACAGCATAGTCCATGATTCCCAAATGCAGGCATACTATATCAACATCTGCATCCTGGTACTGCTCCCCTGGTGTAAACTTCCCACTCCAGATCAAGCAATGTGGCAGACTATCCTCCTTTAGAAATGTTATTATTAATTAATTTATTTATAATGTTATCAGATAAACATAAATTGAGTAATGATGTGTGTACACATACATTAATAAAACAAAAACATTACATATAAACATTTTTCATTTTTCTGCATTATACATATATGTTTTGTTTTTTAAAAATTACCATACAATCCAACATTAGATGAAGTACTCAAGTCCTGCCTTCCCTGAAATTTCACTACTCCTCATAAACATTATCATTCATATATTGTTTCAACAAGTTCCATTTATGCCTATGTAGTTTGCTCCTTCCCTTTTCTAAAGATCCCACTTCTAATTATTTTATCTCCTTTACAACAGTCACTACTCCGGTTATGTTTGCTTTAGGCTTTGATTTCCATTTTCTTGAAATTGCTTTTTGACAGCCTGAAAAGGAGTTAGACAACTGTATGGGTGTTCACAAATTTGCCCCCAGTTTGACTGGCATATCACTTCTTCTGTCTAAGGGTGTAAACTGGCAATGTTCAGGAAATGGGGGTGCGCTACTCAGCATAATATAGCTGAGGAGCATTATCATTTATTATCATTTATTGGACTGGTTCTTCATGGAATAATTTATTTAATGAAGGAATGCGATGATATATCCCATTGTGGAATATAATGTACACAAGCACACTACGACAACCATCACAAAACACAGATGCAGCTAAACGCTCACTGATGAGAACTGCTGCGGCACCTATTCCCTTCATTCCTATACTATGCTAATGGACCCAGCTCTGCGCTCATCCCAAAGGAGACAGAAAGATGTATGACTATGCCTTTGCCATGAATAAGAAATATTCAGGACTATACATGCACTACACGGAATATTGCTTAGGCATCCATATATCATGACCAAAACATTGCTCAAGCAGTGTTGTACATAGAGTATAATGATGCAGCGATAAAGAGGGAGCACTTCAATTTGATTAACCTGATTACTTTCATCCCATATGGACTTCACTTTATATGGACTTGAGCACAAAGGCAGAAATGACAAGAACTGTTAATCTGAGCACTTGTGCCAAATACATAAACTAGGGTTTATAAACAACTGGGTCATATTTTATCAAATGAAGCACCTATATCCCATTGATGGGGCATATACAAATATTGCAAGGGAAAAATGTTGGTCTCAAATTCAAAAGTAACAAAATGCAACAGAAGCAATAGCCTTTTTAGGTATACAGGACAATAACAGTGGAATAAATTATATTTACTCAAAGCACAGGCAGTGGGATCAGACTATTATTCCAACAGCCTGCATTTGGTGTACAATATCTGCTCTCCATAGTGTACACAGCACTATTAAGATACATGATGTTGCATGTAATATAGACAGCTAGTATATAGATAGAGCAGGCAAGGAAGAAATCTGCCCATGGTACACACCATGTGTGATCTGGATCCACTGTTCACAGGGTTACAGTAGTTTGGTGTACAGTATAATATTAAGACATATCTGTTTTATGAATTACACTAATGTTATGACCGTATATAATGTCATCGGTGAACTTCCCATTCACAAAGTGTACATCGCCTACATAGACAAAAGAAGAAAGGGGGTGGCATTGCCATATTACATAACAACCTCCTAACTATTTCAAACACTAAATCACCTTTTCCAGCCTTCCCTCAGCTGAAATCTTATCAGTAAATCTAAGACTAAATGAATACTCCACCATTACTATAGTGGCAATGTACATACATCCAGGAAATAACATTCCCCTCCTAGAAAATATACTTGCCTATATCTCCAGTCACATTTTCAATGAAACTATTATACTTGGAGACATCAACATAAACTGGCTATCTCTCTGCTCTCCTAACCCATCCTCACACATAAATCTCTATGGATTTACCCAACTTATCACTGACCCCACCCATACCAGTAACTCCCATTCAATCGTAAGTCTCATTGACTGGATACTAGTCTCTCACCCTTCAAAATACCACAAACCTGAAACCCTCTCAAACTCCTTAAGTGATCACTGTCCCATAAAAGTTCTCGGATACATACCCCAACATACTAAACCCCATAGGTTCATAAAATGCCATAAATTAACAAACTTTGACCCTGAAGTCTTCAGATCTCTCCTCTCTGAAGTAAACTGGACCCCCCCTACAACAACTCCCCTTAGATGACGCAGTTCAGTTCTTTAACTCCACATTCTTAAATATTCTTAATTCTCTTGCACCTCTCTGAACAGCTCGAATTAAATCAAACCCAGCTCCATGGTTAACTAAAAATACGTGAACATTACTAAAAAATAGAGATTGGGCATGGAAAACCTGGACAAAAAACAAACTCCAACCAGACCTGCAAAAATATAAAGAATTAAGAAATTTGGCCAAAAGACAAATAAATATAGACAAGAAAAACTTCTATTCTAATCCACCCTCCACCTTTAAATCAAATCCCAGCAAGTTCTGGAACTCAGTTAACCAAATATTACACCCAGGCTCCCCAAGCTCTCCAAATCCTTGTCCTCACAAAACACATGAGGAAACTGCTACAATCTTTAACTCTTACTTTATTGATTCAATAGCAAAACTGACTAACCCCATCCCCAACCAAGTTATCCATAATAACAATATGAATGTCACAGACCCATCACCAAAAGGCATCTCCACAAATATTTTCTCCTTAAAACCAGTCTCCACCAACTTTATCAAATCACTACTATCCAAATTAAACCATGCTCCACATCTGTTGACAATATCCCCTCTTCTTTCCTACAGATCACTGCTGATCCCCTTGCTCTTCCAGTTTCCATACTAATTAATCGCTCCATCCCTGAATCAACTGTTCCTACAGTCTGGAAACAATTCTATACCCTTCCTATACATAAAGGAGGTAATTCCACAAATACATCCAACTTTAGACCCATTGCTATACTCTCATCTCTCTCCAAACTTCTAGAAAAATGTATACACAAACAAACAGTGTGATACCTACTTCTACAGAATCTACTCACACCTACTCAACATGGTTTTCGTCCCAACCATAGCACCACTACAGCCCTTCTGTCCTTCCTTAATACTGTATCACTTGCCAGAGACAACAATAAACTTATCTCCTCTCTGTTCTTAGACCTCTCAAAGGCCTTTGACGCAGTCTTTGATCCTCTCCTTCTGCAAAAACTGACAAACCTTAATTTCTCACTTCCTACTGTATCCTGGTTTAAAAGTTATCTCTTTGATCGCTACCAGTCAGTAAAATGGCATTCAGCCCATTCCCCCTTGCTCACCATTAAAACAGGTGTACCACAAGGTTCCATCCTTGGTTCACTACTCTTCAATATCTTTACCAATCTTCTCTCCTCTTCTTGTCCTGACTCATCTGTCATACAGTATGCAGATGACTCTATAACTCAGCTTACATCAATTACTCAGACTTCCATCACCTCAGTAGAAAAAATGGCTATCCAATAACCAACTTATTCTCAATCCAAACAAGACTAAATTACTACTCTTTCTTCCAAAAAAACCTTCACTACATCAAATCATCCTTCACAATACTGTCTCTAAATAATACCCCTATACAGGTAGACAACAGCACAAAACTACTAGGCGTCATTATTGACGATCACTTAAAGTTTGATTTACATATCAACAATTGCATTAAGAAAATGCATCAGAAGGTAGGATTACTGTACCGTAACAGGAAATTTCTTATTAAGGAAGCTAAGTTAACCCTATCTAACTCTTACCTCTTACCCATCTTACTCTATAGTTCTCAAATTGTAACTAACCTCAACACTGGACTATTAGCCAAACTAGAAACAACTTACAACAAGATTGCCAGATGCGCTGCACAGAATACATATAGGTACCATCACTGTCTTTCATTGAAAGAACTACACTGGCTTGAACTACCCAACCTTCTCCTACTAACTCAGACCCAGATCATTCATTCAAATCTCTACAAACCATCTTATTGTCTAACTCTCTCTACTCGAATCTCCTACTACACCCCAACAAGATCTCTCCTTAGTTCCAGCCAAGGGCTATTACAAATTCATAAACCTAAAACTAAAATAGGGCAAAATGTCTACAGTTTTAGCCCTGCTAAGACTTGGAATAATCTAGCACTCCAAATCAGGACTCTTCAGCAACAAAAACAATTCAAAACAGCCACCAAACAATATCTACAATTTAAATGGATATGTCATTGTAACCATCCCCCATAAACTTGTATCCCCTAGTTTCTAACTCTCCTCTAGCTCCATCTCATATCCCTCCTTTCAACTGTGTTCCACTTCTCATTTCAACTGTTACCAAAACTAATCACATGTACATATGATGTTATTATTTCTTTAACTTCATTGTATTAAGATTTTATGCTTTTTGTATCAAGTACACTTTTGTTACTTGTCCATTTATTAGTACTATGGATATTAGTCATGCAATCTATATTGGAGATTTTCTCCCCAGGCCTCCACTGAAAAAGGGCTACTTAGCTCAGACAGGCATTCCTGGTCATCAAAGGTAAAATAAATAAATAAATAAAATCTGCTGGCCAATTTGTATTCACATGAATACTTATAACTTCAATAATTCAGAAGAGTGTATGTAGGATTTCACACAGTACCAGATAATTTTAGTGCTTCAAAAAGAACCAAGTTTAAAGAAACTATTTTTATTGAATATTTTACTTTTCTAACCAAAAAGTACTTTCAGTGGTTTCTGTACTCTAAGTATGCAATTCTACTGCACCAGCAAATGTTCAACTTTTATTTACTCCAGAGGACTCAATGACATCTAAACCTTGTCAGTTAACATTACTTCTTCACTTACATACTTTTGCAAAATGACTGATATCCTAACAGCAGCCACAGCTGTGGTTATGAGCTTTGCATTTAGTTTCTTGAGTCAGTAGACATAACTCATCCATGTAGCTTCATTTATAATTGTTTTTTTTTGGGGGGGGGTTCATCTTGAATTGCTATGTGGTGTCATTTGTATTTTTATTTAATTTAAAAGCTTTTGGCTTTATTTTTCATCATTATTGGTTTCTGTCTTTATTTTACACACTTACAGCTCTTCATGTGGCTTTTTAAGAATATTTTTAATATCACTCATCCTGCGCACATCAAATGCTTATCAGGTATTAAATTTCAATCTCCCTCTCTCTTAGCAATCTGACTTTGATATGATAATGTATAATATCACAGACAATTTTGACACTTAACAGTGAATCATCCCAACTCACAAGTTATCACTCTATTTTGAGCTCATTTACAAGTTATTTATATATAAATTGTTTTCTGATGCTCAATATGTTTAACATTTCTCTCTTATTGCTGCTAATTTGTCCTTTAATTTTTCCTGGAGGTTAAAAGTGTTAAATACCTTTATAGCTTTTTACCTATGATATATATGAATGTTGTACTCTGGACATTCTCTGATTTCTCTCCAATTACTTCCAGTTAGACACAGCTCAACTTCTAAAGCCGCAGTTTTCAGTTTTCAGACAACTTACCTTGTAGGTTCAGAGAATACCGATGGTTGAAATAAGGACGTGCTAAGTAAAAATAAAGAGATTAAAATAAATTGGCAGCTCATTGTTTTTTCTGCACAAAATACAAAAATATAATTAATTTATGACAACAAGAAATTAAGTGTGAAAACATTTTTTAACTTATTTAAAAATTAAACTGTAAATTTAAGGCATTTTAAAATGGGAACTATAGACAAAAGTATGATTTGAGAGTTATCTGTTGATATTTTACCTCAAAATGTTAAAAACAAATAGTCTGTGTGTGTATGTGTGTGTGTGTGTGTGTGTGTGTGTGTGTGTGTGTATACTCATATACACACAAACATACACACACACACACATGCACATATATATATATATATATATATATATATATATATATATATATATATATATTACCAAAAAACTCTCAATAAAAGAAGAAAATAATAACATTCAATGAAAACTTCTCAAAACACTTTAAAAAATAAAGAAACTGAGAGCCAATAACTAGCGCTTTCATCCAGTTTAATGTACTGGACTTCATCAGAAATTCTTTATTTTTTTAAAGTGTTTTGAGAAGTTTTCATTGAATATATATATATATATATATATATATATATATACTTGATAAAGATGAGAAAGTCAAATTTGCTAATCCCTGAACGTATGAATGATCATATTTCACCTTGTTGAGCACTCCCTTTAAATAGTTTTAGTTTGTACTTGAGGAAAATAACAGATGGCAAGTTTAACGTTTGTGGAACTATCCAAACTGGAATACAACAACCTTCAAAAAAAAGTAAATGACTTTATAGCACGGTACATTACTACTATGTATTTTAGTTAATGTTATTTAAGTATTATTTTGTCATTCAGTATTTGAAAAGTGTTGCAGAATATGTCTACTGGTGGGTTTCTTCAATGTAGTGCAATCTTGGATTTGGAATATTTAAAAAGTAAAAACAAAATTGTTTTGGGTCGTGGGCATTTGGTGGGTCTGCCTTTCTGTTTTCGATCATTTGAAGTTTGGTATTTTGAAGTTACAGTGCTTTGTGCATTAGGGTTTTTCATCTCGATCAAGTGAAATGCGATCATTTAGTAATTTGAAATATGAAAGTAGATCTATATGCATGCGTGTGTGTGAATTTTTTTTTTTTTTTTTTTATGTAAAGTTGTGATTGAGCCCATACAGTCACATATCACCACATCACACTTAGTCAAAGGAATTTACATCAAAATGTGATCCAACTAGTATGACCAATGGACTCACTCTAGGACTTATCCCCTGCAGGGCCCATTGTATCACTCAAAGGGAGTTTCAGTAAGTCATTTTCAATGTGTATCATTGGCACAGAATGATATACTCATAAATATCTATATCTATATCTATCTATATATGTATATGGATTCACTTTATAATCTCAAAATACTGAAATATCGAGTTACAGTATCTCGAGACTATAAAGCCGAAAAATCAAAATACTGAAACCCCAAAAGCGCAAAATTTAAAATTGCGACGTTTAAACACACCCTACACCACACACACATACACCTTCCTCCCCATACTACAACAAACAAACAAACAAAACACACACAAACACAACAAGAAAAACACACAAACCTACCCTACATATAAGCAGGGGGCATACATATAAGCAGGGGGGCAAGCCCCCCTGCACCTACGCTACTTATATATACTAACTCCGAGGTCGCACTAAAAAGACAAAGACATGAAACCCACCACTAAACAATCAACATTCCCCTCGCACAAACACACATCACATACGTACAAACACCACAATTCTCAACACTTAAGAGTCGCACTCTTACCTACATGCCATAACCTACACCTACAGCTTCTCAACACACTAACATACACTAAAATCCCTACCAAAAACCCTTAAAATATAAACACTTACCTGAATCTCCAGCTATCCATTAACACAGCGCGCCACCACAACCGCTGATTTGACATTTCTGGATTCGGTAATGTGGTCTTTTGCGGAACTGGGCTTTCGTTATTGTAGTCTCGAGATACTGAAATTTGAGATTTCAGTATTTCAAGATAGTGAAGTGAACCCACCTACACACACACACACACACACACACACACACACATATATATATATATATATATATACATATGTATATATATATATATATATATATATATATATATATATATGTTTGTGTGTGTGTGTGTGTGTATAGACAAATATACATGTATATATATATATATATATATATATATATATATATATATATAGACAATATATATATATATATATATATATATATAGAGAGAGAGAGAGATAGTTATACTTCATTTCTCATGTGTTCTTAGAGAGAATTTATATGTTTGAATTTTTGAATATAGATATAATATGGATGTCTGAAATGATTTTGCTTGCATTTGATGTTATTAGAAAAATGTATATATGTGAATCAAATTGATAACCAATTTGGTTTATACATGTAATGGTGTTTATTCATTGGTTAAAAGAGAAGTTTATTTCTTTTTATGGCAGTACAATTTATGGGTCTATATTGGAAGATCGAATTTTTAGGTGATCGAACACATAAACATCGATCTTCTAATATCAAAAGCAAAAAAACAGAGAACGGCTGATTTAACACAGGGAAAGATTTCCCTTGGCCGTTCACTGGATTTTGCCATTTTCTGTACTGTAGAGTGATCTCGGAGTTGGTATATTTAGTTTGGGGGTGTGGGGGGCACAGCCCCCCATGTCTGGGGTGTGGGGGGCAAAGCACCCCACTTACTTTGGATGTAAAGTTATTTTTTTGTTTTAGTGGCCAATGGACGTGTTTCCCTGGGACGTTCGACATTTTTAGGTTCGATATTAGAAGATCAGTGTTTAGGTGTTCGATCACCTGAACATTCGATCTTCTAATATAGATCCCAGTTTACAGCATTGATTAATCTGGGAAGTGAAACCCAGGTTTATTGTTGGTTTGCTGTTGCTGGAGTTGTGCTATGCTAATTAACATGTCAATCAGCTATTATATGACGTTTGTGGTGAAGGAAGGTATTTCTGGTTAGGTATAGTCAGGAATGGCCTCTAATTCTAAAGGCATAGACAACATGATACCTCTATACTCTAGGCTTTACTGCAAGAGAGTGAGAAATAAAGTGAAAGGGAGAGATTCAGAGTTTTTGATAACCTAGCATGTACACATTACTGGTACACACTATTAAAGAGATGTACAGCTCCATACAAATACTATAGTAACCTTGCAAAAGTGACATGTCACCAATGAAAGAGGGAAACTGCTTCTTGTTTTTTTTCTTGTGCTAATTTTTCACATACACTGTGGTATTCCCTAGCCTTCCTTACTGCTTTCTCACATTGCTTCATTAACTTTAAATAATCCGCTCTGACAACCCTGGAGTCCCTTACAATTTTATTAATTTCTACTGGCACCATTCTTGCTGTATTTTTATTGGGCATTTATTTTCCATGTGTAGTAAGTGATTTTTACCAAGATGAATCTGTTTAAAACACATATTTAGGCTATCACTCAAAAGGCATACTTAGGTCTTCTGGTACATTTACAATGGCAGTTAAAATGACAGGTCTAAGTACTTATCATGTCCTTTGGTACCCCACAAGCAGCCATTTCATCTGGATTGTTTACTCACTTTTTTACCACTGCTAGATCCCTAGTATAGTCTCTGTGTCTGTCATGTTTGTTCACCAACATATTGGCTTATTTTATTGCTGATATTCAAAAGTGGATATACCCAGTCAGCACCCCCTAAATAACACTGAATGATGTTTTTAAGAGGGGTTACTTGAAGTTGGGGAACTAATGTCTTGCAGCTGTGATGATATGCAGGCAGCTGAACATTGTGTTGCAGTTTCTAAACATGCAGGGTAACCCAGTGCTGAATCAGATCAAAACCCTTATACTCAGATCCATGATTATACATTAATAAGGAAGGAATAAGGTGGCAATTTTGTGCCTCATTAATCTGACTGTTTTCCTGAGGTAAACAAAAAAGTGCAGTATCTCCCTCTGAATGTATTTTGGTAACAGGTGAGGATGCTCACAAAGCTGTACGAATATTAGGTAATTTAGTAAAAGAAAGACTTGCAATTTCTTGCAAGGGAGGATTAAATTTCTCAGATTTACCTGATTTGCTGGGTAGGTTTCTCAACGATAAATGGTCTTTTGATACCGTCACTGTGCACGCATGAGTCCATGACCTTGTTTGTGCTGCATTATACCGCTTGTTTAATAAAGTAAAAGGGACCGTAGCACACTATAGGAAATATCAGGCAAAAGTTTCCTTTAGTGAGTTTTGTACATTCTTCCAACATGAACGATTACCAGTTTACTAATGCCAGATAGTATAACATCTGGTCGAGGAATTCTGGTTTGGAAAACAATGTTGAGACTGTAGCAAAATGGAAAAGTCTTGTAAATTGCTTGAGTTATTTTGGAAAGGACAGATCCCATCTTAGATTTAAAGGAGATATTTATTTCCAGTTGTCTGATTAAAGTGTCCACATTTGTTTTAGGTCAATGGCAAACAGTTAGAAGATTTCATTACACTTTAAGGGTGCTAAATGTACAAAGTCTGATTAAAACTTAGATGGGTTGCAAGCACTGGCCTGCCAATAGTCATATAAGGTAATCATTACTAAGGCATGACATTATACTGATGTACTCCTGAATGGGTACTTTAAATTTAAGTACATATATACTTCTTCACCTCGTAGGAGTATCATCCTATTGGATAGCTCACAGCTATCAGCTTCAAAGGTATTTTCTCATACAAATTGTGAGATTTTGTCAATTGAGTTAACTAGTTAGGGAGAAAGATTTAAAAATAATTTCTTGTTATTGTAACTTTGTATAAAATGCCCTGGAACAAAATTTCTTTCTTGATGTTTTCCAACCTCCATTTGATAAAAGTTCTACTGTCACTGTGATGGATTTCAACTACCCAGATATTTACTGGGATTTCAACAATTGCAAATCATTTGTGGATTCAAAGCCTTTATGGATAATTTCTTTATACATTTTTTCACAGTTGGTTTAATTTCCTACACATCATCATAAGGTACTTGCTTTTGTTTATCATTCCAGCCTTGGTGGCTGAACTTAGAGCTTTGTCCCTTCTAAACACTTGTCAACACCTAGCATTTGATTTTATTATTCCAGGTTATTGTAAAGTGGTTAGGACAGTACAGAGTTTCAAATATGTATTTATGTCCATTTATTGACCAGAATAGTCTGACTGGGCAAAACCCTTCTCAGAGGAGGCCTTTGGAGAAAAGCTCCATGCTTACATATTAAAACATAAAATATGTGAAACATGGCATGTGATTACAATTTTTAAATTACCCAAAGTGGGTTTGAGAAATATATAAAGTTTCCAAAAACATTCAGAGGCATGAAAAAAAGAAAACAAACAAATTTTATACATGTGATATATAAAAAATAGTGGTCAGAAATTTACATGATAGCTATATACAAGTTGAAAAGAGAATGTTTATAAGAATATATGGTTAGCGTGAGGAGGAAGTAAGATTATCCAGGTGTAAAGCAGGAGCATATCCAAGAGTAAGACAGGTATTGTCTGAGTCTGGCTTTAAGGAATTATACTTTTTCTAATTGGGTTTACCTTTAAAATGTTGTTGGTTATCTGTGCGCCGCAACATGTGTCAAAGGCACTTTTCAAAGTTCATTTTAGCGAAAAAATAAACGTTGAATTCACAACAGCAAATGCACAGTAGCATTCGCTGTTGTTAATTCGGCCTTCTGAATGGAGATTGCACTATAGTGGGGATTGGGAAATGTACCCTTTCCCTCACTGTAGTGCGATCTCGGAGTTTGTATATATAAGTAGCAGGGGGTGGGGTGCAGCAAAACATTTGTAGGAGAAATCCGGAAGTGCAGGTAGTTTCAGTGAAAGTCGACATTCCTGAGTGTCGACTTTCTTAAAGTGACCAGTTTGCACATGTGAGTATGCGCAAACTGTTGTTTTTGGCATGTTGGCTTGGGTAAGTGAATACTCTAACATATCGTTTTTAATATTTTAAAGGTAAATCTTTTAATTGTTGTAGTTTAGTCGGTATGTTGTTCCACAGTTTAGTGGCATAACTTGAGTAAAGTGAGTCACCAGCTATGGTTTTAGGTTTACTTACATTTATAACTTGAGTGCAGTTGCCTTGTAGGTGATTAATGCTGGAGAATGTTGTTTAAAGAACCATTTTGGGGTTTATAAATTAGGTGTTTGAGGAGAGATATTGTGGAAGCTCAATTTAGTGTAATTGTTTAACATCAACACACTGTTGTGTTCTGAATGGAAGGATAGTTGCAAATTTAGCTATCTTGTTACAGCATGCATGCAATTTCTTCATATATGTTAAGCTGAGGGTTATCATCGACTCCCCTGTAGACACTAGCATTCTTCCAGAAGGTAGACTAACTCTGACTAACAAATGGTGCCAAAGCCATGGTCATAAACTCAATGCCAAGAAATGCATAATTGTAGCCTTTGGAAAGTCAACCATCCCAACTAATTACCATGTTGATAATATGGCCCTAAGAGTCAACCCAGCGGTCAGGGATCTGGGTATGCATGTAGACAGTACCCTTACCTTCGACCATCAAGTGGTCACAGTGGTGAGAAAATCCTTTTATGTTGCACAGCTTCTAAGTAAGGGCATGGCATCTAGGTCCAAAGAGATCATTATTCCACTGTACACCACCCTTATCAGACCATTTATAGATTACAGTGTTCTCTTCGGTATGGATCCAACCAGGCATATGCAGCACCTAGAGCAACTTCAGAGGTTCCTTACAAAAAGAATACAAGGCATAACAAACCTGCTTTATGCAGAGTGCCTTAATGCCCTTTACCTCTACTCAGTCTCTGATAGATTGCTGAGAGGTGATCTATGCCTGGCTTACGAGACATCCTTAAACCCCACTCTTATGAATCCCCTACATATTCATAAGTCAAAGAGCAGGAGAAATACAAGGTCTAGGGACCTGAATTTTGTCTATGACATAAACAGAACATGCTGGAGAGACAGATATGTGTCCCAGAGACTGCACCTCCTATGGAACAGGCTTCCCATCTATGTGACACCGACTTCGTCTATTACCTAGTTTAAGCACAACCTAGACCAGTGGATGGGGAATAGGAAATTTACACTGGGCCTGGTACGCATGTCCCTTATGGATAGCTTTAGCTTATAAATGCCTGTCCCTCATTATCCTGTTTGGATACAGGATATCAATATTCTTTCAGGAAAACTTGGCTAGGCTAAGAAAGCCCCCCCCCCCGAGTCATTAGTCTAGTAACATTCTAGAAATCTAGAAATCTATGTAGAGTGCAGGTTAGTAAGAATGAGAGCTGCATAAAGAAATAATGGGAGAAGATAGAATGATTTTTCTAGCAGATTCTGAGATATGGACTCAGTAAAATGCACCAAGGTGTTGGTGTAATTTTTAATGGCTTGAAGAATATGATGCTCAAATTTCAGTTTTCATCTAAAGTAACACCCAGCAATTTAGTCCATGATACTATTTCTGTTGTGTTATATTTTGATGTAATGCTAAAGGTTTGTTTTTGTTTTTGGTACTGATTTTCTAAGAATAGCATTAACTTGGTTTTCTTTGCTTTTAGGTGTAGGTTGATGGGATGTTACCATGACTCAATAGATGAGAATGATTCTTGAGTGACCTGCTGTAAGGAACAGTATATTAGGAGCTGAGCAGATAAAGGTAAAGTCATCTGCATACTGTACTATGTTGGTATGCTTTGTTCCAGTGTGGAGATCATTTATAAAGATGTTAAACAGTTATGGTCCTAGGACTGATCCTTGAGGAACACCAACAGGGGCTGGAAAAATTATGGGTATTTGCTTTACCAGTTTACAGCCTGTTGCCTATTTGATAGGTAGCTCTGAAACCATAAGAGGGATGAGTGATCAAGTCCTAAAGAAAAGAGTTTGGCTAGTAATTTTTGATGAGAAACTGTATCAAAGACTTTAGATCGGTCTAAGAAAAGTAAAGAGACAAGGTTACCTTTATTTCTGTGAAAGTTCATGCTGTTAGTGAAACTGAAAAGGGCAGTGTTTGTTCCGTGGTGGGGATGGAAATCATGCTGAGTTTGAGAAAGAAGATCAGTGCTGCTAAGGCAGTTGAGAAGCTGAGAATGAATGCATTTTTCAATAACCTTAAAAAGAGGAGATAGGATAGCTATAGGTCTATAGTTGAATTCAGTAGAATTGCCACCTTTGTGCATGGGAATAACAAATGTTTTTTTTACAGAGTGAGGGGACATAGTTCTCTGTCATTGACCAGTTTATCAGGATGGAAATAGGGTAAGTAAGGACATCTGCTGCCATTTTAATATATTTACCTAGTGGATTATCAATAGCTAAGGTGGTGGGTTTCAGGTTTTGAAGATATATTTTAATGGTAGCCATTGGGACAGGTTCAAACTTGAAAGAAGGAGAATTGTTTTCAGTACAACTTGGTAGGGTAAAGGAAATAGCAGGATAAGTTTGAACCATTTCTGGTATACAGTGTACAGAGATGCACAAACAGTGTAAGTGAGGCATGGGGTGCATTGCATTACAATCTGTAAGCAAAAAACATCTGAGTGATTGTAAGGCAGAGATAACTAAGGATGTACATTTTTTGCTTCCCCCATGGTGTAACAAGAAACTGTCCAAACTGCTGAAATAAATGAATAATAAATTTTCTATATGCAAGAAATGCAAAATGATATGTAATAAACATCGGTGTATGACAACAGTTAGGAAACTGCACAGCATTATTTAAATAGCTAAGACTATGTATGATGAACATTTAGCTAATACTAAGGGCAACAATAAGCAAGTTTTTAAAAAATATGTGAACCATCAAAGGAGTAGTAATTTCAGAAATGGCATCCTGAATGTGGATGATAAAGTTGGAAAAGAAACTCTAACAGTGATTAAACCTTTCAAGATGTACTTCACACAACTTGTGACACCTAAAATTAACACTACTCTTCCAACATCGTCAGGTAGTTTCATAGCTGGCCTTAGGCATAGGCAAACTAGATGGCTGCCTAGGGCACCACTGTAGCAGGGGCACTTTTACAGTATTTATTTGGTGTAGGTAGACCAGGATGGGAGCACCGGGTGTTGTGGGGGGGGCACCGTGGAGTTCTTTTGCCTAGGGCACCAGTTGACCTAAGGCCACTCCTGGGTAGATTTGATTATGGAATTTGCCTTACCCTATTTTTTAATTAAGATGTTTACAGCCTTAAATAAGGTTAAAGCCAATAGCAGTAAGGCAACCAATGATATTCCTGGAATGTTTATTTACCTAATGAATAAGAACACTGATTTTCAGTTTTCAAAAAGATTGAAATTCTATTTTCATGAGATGAAATTTCTAGTTATACTCATGATCTTTAATGTAGTTTCTGGTCATTGCAGTGACTTCATTATAATTTTCTTCTGCATCTATATATATATATTGAAAATTAACATAGCTTCTAAGTCCAAACTGCTCAATAATGCAAGCTGACAATATTATAAATAATAACTATAAGCAAAAATATATCTTGTGGTGTATTAATTCACTAGCCTAAAATAGCAAATTTCATGAAAATCCCATGTTTTTCAGTTCTCAGACAGTCCAAATTTAGTATTTACGGGTATTTTCCTGGAAAAAAATGGAAAATCAATGCCCCTGCCAATGAAAGATGCACTTGTTGAATTGCTTACAATATTGCATATCAACTTCCAACAGCAAGGTTTTGTTCCTGCCTCAGAAATAAGACAGTACTATCCTGCTTTATAAAAGTGGATGTTATGACAAACTGGAGAGTTATCAACCAATCATCCTGATGTCTATTGTTTGCAAGTCCTTTGAATGGTATCTTCTTCTAATTCATGAAAGAAAACATATGTATGGCTCACTATAAGATTTAGAACAACATCGTTTTGCAAAGAAAATGTGAACACTGTTCTGTTTGTCTGATTTTTATGATCCGGTAAGCATGGAGCTTGATGTAGGCATCGAGCTGTCATTTATATAGATCTCACAAAGGCATGTGATAGTCTCCCTCACAGTGTCATTGATAATAAACTTCTACCCTAAATTATAACAGATTTGTGGTTCAATGGATTATGACATTGCTACAAGGAAGAGAGCAAACAGCTCATGTTCTTGGCCGATATTCAGATTGGTCACTTGTTTTGTTAGGGATTTCACAGGTTTTATATATATATATATATATATATATATATATATATATATATATATATATATATATATATATATATATATATATATATATAGGAGCACTACAGAATCCTGAAAGCCTAAAATCCTGAAGCCCAAAATCCTGAGACCAAAATCTCGAAAGTTCAAAATACTGAAAGTTCAAAATCCTGAAAACACACAGGATACCAACACTTACTCTATTCCAGCACAAGTACATACAGAAACAAAAGTCAAACCATATTACTCTTTTTGAAGTCATCATCATATTAGTGTAGCGAAGTGCAATCTGAGAGTCGATATATTTAAGTAGCAGGGGGTGTGAGGGGTGCTATGGGGGCTTGCCCCCCTGCGTATAGTTGAAGGGTAATATGTTTCTGTATGTACTTGTGCTGGAATATAGTAACAGAGTATAGTACAGACCAGGCTGCCTTCCTCCCCCAGGATGGGTGAGCCCCCAACCTCACTGGCAGGCTCCTCCAGCAGCTGACAGCTACATGAAAATGGCTTAGCTGTGGTGTAGTCAGGGCTTTATCCCAATACACCACAGAGATGGCCACATAAGAATTTTGCTTTGCTGTTTCAATAATGAAGATTAGGGCTTTTGGTTTGAGCCCTGTGGACAACACGGGGTCCAGAAGCAGTATTCTAGTAAGTGGGAGGGTGGTATGAGAAACATCAGCAATTCTGCATGTAGAACCATTCAGAAGTTCAGTCAGGCATCAAAAACATCACAGAATTTAAGGCATGGGAAGTCTGACTAACCATCCCCACATGGAAGTCAACTTTTGTCACTTGACTCTCGCCAGCTGAACTTTATTCTTTAACCCTTAACTTGAGAGACACTAAAGCTTCACTTCTTGATAATTCAAGAGGTCATCCAGCAAAAATAACATATATTGGATCTGCTGGTAAATTGTAAATGAGATAGCCAGTGTAGAAGGTGTTGCAGGGGTTTGGAGATGCCAAAGTGCCTGCAGGGGTTAGGTTGTATGGCGGTCTGAGCCTAAAAAATAAAATGCCAGCAAGTATTATCTTCTCATTGAAAAGCAAAGCCACAGTGTAATTCACATGGGGTGTTTGCCTCAGCACCCCCTAACAAATTCAATATTAATGCCATAAGAAACGCATCCTATCTCTTAGTCTGTTGGGTTTTTTTTTTTTGTTTATTTGTAGCTCATAGTGACTTCTGATTACATGGCATAAATTTCACTAATATAGCACAGTTCAGAGACATAATCTGTGTTTAAAGAGACAAAGGAGGATAACGTGATGCCATGGAAGAGTACACATTAAAAAAATAAGACAGAAGGTGAAGGAAAAAGAGTGTAGGCTTTTCATTTAACTATTTAAAGCTACAAAGTATACAGAAGTAAATGGACAGATGTTAATTTATTGTCTGTTGTATGTACTGCTGTGATAGCAAGAATGTATAGAGTTTTGTAGTACTAACACTAAAAGCAGTGGACAAATTTGAAAGCAACAGACAAAATAAATGTTAAAGGAGTAGTACTTTTGCTAGAGGGGCTGATAAAGAGTATGTTGGTTTTTGTTCTGAGTGGCTATCTATAGAATTTGTACTTCAGTGCATGAAATGGGAAACAAAAAAAATATTTATGAAAGTTAGAAACAGTGCCAACTTTGAAAGCCATGATTAAGACAGAATAAACAATATTTCTGAAAACCTTTTTTTTAATAAGGTTACAACATTTACTGATAAAAGAAGTCTATTTGTAGTCACACACGTTTAGGAAAATTAGAGGATGGGTTAAACAGCGCAACACCAGAATGCCACAACTCATGAGTTGATGGACTGAAATGGAATTGACTGAGACAATGGTAGGTTGGTATAAGGCAGAGGTATGGAAGTAAATAGCCCTTGGGGCTATTGCAGGTAATAAGGGATAAGTAGAGTCCTAGCAGTCTTATTACAATATTAACTACAGCTGTAAGTAGAGTCCTAGCAGTCTTATTACGATATTAACTACAGCTGTCCTTTTTTTCCAGAAGAATCATTGCAAAAAAAAAAAAAAAAAAAGAAAGAAAATTTAATGTCAGAAAGATGCATAACATGTCCTGCTTGAATGTGTACATATGCTGAATTTGTAATAAACCATATGTATGAAATGCACCTGAATGTTGTATTTGTCTTCAACAAATGTTATAAAAGTCACGCATGCACTTAACAGTACAATCAGTGACTCTCATAATGTTGCTAACTCAGGAAATAGTATGTAATGGGCAGTGAAATTAGAAACATCTAAAACAGGATATTTCACAAATAGTCGTTTACTTACTTGCATTGTGCAAACACACAAAAACAGGATAAATAGCATTTATAAATGTGGTCACCACAGCTGAGATACTATCAGAAACAATGTATGCCCATGGCTGCTTCAGAATATTACTCAAGATGTTAGCAGAAAGTACAGCAGAATATAAATACATATTTATGCTACTGTGTTAAAAGTAATACAAGAACATGTACCTTTTGTCTTTGTGCTTGGTTATAAAAACCTGTAAACTCAAAAAACAAAGAATCTGAATTGTAACACAATCAACAAAACTAAATTCTGAAATATGTGTTTATATAAGATTTTCAGTATAAAATACATTGGTGGATTGCATTCTGACAAACTGCAGGAATATCGATATATAAAATTTCACAAGAAAGGCATGAAGGTATTGTAGCATAAAGTGTCATAAATAAAGAAAAAAATTGGGTTCAGAAATAGCATTAAAAATACATTGAAGCTCTCAGATATATTTAGCAAAATTAATCTTCATGACAGCTTGTTAGAAAATGTGAGTAGACTAGGCCAAAGGAAAGAAACTTGTGAAACAGGATTCAAAGCTGGTACTGGGACAGCAACAGAGTGCCTGTAAGGACACGTTTCCTGAAAGCAGTCAGTGGCTAGATGGGTTCAGCAAGGATTAGTACCAAGGCACCATTTTTTGTACATTTGTTTAGGATGACTGAACTTTTTTTTTTGTAGATTTTGTGAGTGTGGAAAAACACTGATATGAATAGGGGGAGGATTTGCAGAAAAAATATATAATAAGATATGGGGTTTGGTTAAAATATAATTGCTGGGATTTAACAGAAAGTACACAATTATGCATTTTCAGGTATGGGAATCCAGTCATAGGTTCATAGGTTCATAGGTTGGTACTAGGCTATCAGCCCTGGGGCCTATACAAGCCTTGCCATAACAATTCCCTGGCTATTTCTTCCCACAGTATTTACTTCCCTGGACCCCTGCCTATCAGGGTGACTGACATGAACCCCGGGGTGAATTTCCTATCTCCCATCCAATCGTCAAGGTTCCTTTTGAAGAGGGCCAAAGAGGTGCTCTGCTTGACATGTATGGGCAGTCTATTCCAGAGTCTGGAGAGTCTCTGGGTCAGGAACCTATCCCCCTGCATGTTTTGTTCATTGTGATGACTAGGTTTAGATCCCTGGAGTGTGTGGCTTTGAGGGATTGGGATTTCTTTAAGTGGGCCATGTCCAACAGCTCTGGGTTTGACATGGCCTTGTATGTTAAGCAGAGATTGCATCTGAGTAGACGATATGTGGCAGAGTATAGCTGGAGTTTTTTTAGATGGTCAGCTTAGGGCATCTGCTTTAGGCCTATGATTCTTTTAGTGAGGTATTTCTGCGGCCTTTCCAGTTGTTGCAGATGTCTTGAGAGGTACATAACAAATGGGGCATTGTATTCTATAATGGGTCTAATGAGAGATGAGTACAGTGGGACAATGATCTCCTTTTTTCTAGATGAAAAGCCCTTAGTGATGCGGTGTGCCACATAGAAAGATTTCCTGACTGCTGTGGTGATGTGGTTATCGAAGGTGAGACCACTGTCCACCTGTGTCCCTAAATCTCTTGTCACACTTTTGGTGTTTAGTGTAATGCCACCTATGTGGTAATTCATGGGTACATGTTTTTTCCCATAGGGGATAACTATACATTTCTTGGCATTGAGCTTGAGCCTATGGCTCTGGCACCAAGCATCTGTTTCTGTAAGGCCCTTTTGTAGATTATCCACATCATTTGGGGATTCAATAATGGCTCCCAGTTTGCAGTCATCTGCGAACTTTGTTAGCCAGAGTCCCTTAGTGTTGGCCTGTACTTCAGAGAAGTAGATGCCAAACAAGAGTGGTCCTGGGACTGAACCCTGAGGTACTCCACTTGTCACTTGTCTGGAGCTGGATTTGGAGTCGGCTACTTTTACAGTGTGGGTTCTGACAGTAAGCCAGTTGGCAACCCATTGAGTGATGTAAGGATTAATGCCCAGCTTAGTAAGTTTATCTATGATTCCAGAGTGGGGGGTGGTATCGAAGGCTTTGCCAAGGTCCAGATAGGCTCTGTGGACCACCTTACCCTCATCCACACCTCTGAAGACTGATTTGAAGTATTCAATCAGGTTCAGGAGACAAGATCGGCCCTTCACGAACCCAAACTGGGTAGGGTCCAGTGTTTGAAGGTTGCCAATGTCTTTGTTTATAAGTTCCATGATAATACATTCCATGGCCTTGCAGAACAGGCTCATCAGACTGATGGGGCAGTAGTTCCCAGGATCCAAGGTGGATCCCCCCTTGTGGAGTGGGATAATTGTAGCTGTGTGCCACTCAATGGGCACAAAGCCTGAGGTGAGGCTATGATTAAACATGACACTTAGGTGAGGTGCCAGTTCATCTTGTAGTTCATGTAGTATACAGCCTGGGATGTCGTCTGGTCCCATGGATGCTGTATTCTTAGCTTTGGAGAGTGTGGTGTTTACCTGTGTGGCCGTTATTACTGGAATTTGGCAATCTTTTGGTATTGAGATGGGCCCTTTAGGGGGTGAGAGGGGAGTGAAGCTGGTATTGAATCGATCTGCCAGGATATTGGCAATATCCTTGGGATCAGTATATTTAATGCTATTCTGTTGTAGCTCAGAGCAGATCTGAGCATTGCCATTTAAATTCTTGACATAGCTATAGAATGCCTTGCAGTTGTCTTTGGAATCTTTGGCAATTTTATTTTCATAACTAGCTTTGGAGAATTTTATGTGGGATCTCAGCTTCTTACTGAGGCTGGTAAGGGAGTTTTTTGCATCCTGGGATTTTCCTCTTTTCTGCAACAGTTTCTTCTTTTTGTTGTAAAGTTTGTTTATGGCAGGGGACCACCAGATCGGCTTCCTTTTTTTGGAGGAGAATGTCTTGGTTCTATTTGGGATGGCACAATTCATGCACGAGTGAATGTGCTCATACAGTGCCTTAGTGTAGGACTCAGCAGTCGAACTTTCAGTTCCCGTCTGAATGGGTGTCATGAAGTTTGTCACTTCTGACTTGAGTAGCATGAAGTTGGCTTTGGAGAAGTTTTTTACAGAGGTTTCCTCACTGGGGGGGTGGGGGTGGGGGAGGGCTGTGGATGTCAAGGGTGATTAGCTTATGGTAAGACCTGACCAACGAGGGGGTGACCATAGGTGTGGAGCATCGATTTCCCATGTTGGTAATGACCAGGTCTAGGATATTGGAGCCCCTAGTGGGACTATGGATTAGTTGATCCAGGGCATTGGAATTGATGAATTCCAAGAACCATTGGGCAAAGGTGTTGGTACACAAGTAGTTTTCCCAATTAATGGCAGGGTAGTTGAAATCACCCAATATTAGGGTGTTTGGTTGTATCTTAATATTTTCTAGTATGTTCAGAAAGGTGTAGTGAGAATCGTGGGGCATGGTGGGGGATCTGTAGCAAGCTACAACTTGGATTGCAGTCTTACCTACTGTTAGTTTCACTTGGAGAATTTCAGATGCATTGTGTTAGGCAACTAGCCTGGTGGTGTGAATATCCTTGGTGAATATGGACACTCCTCCACCTTTAGTATTTCGGTCCTGGTTTGCTGGCCGAAAAGTGTGGAGTACATTCTAAGGGGGAATAAATTTGGGTGAGTGTAGAAGAAAATGAATTGAGGATCACTAGATTATCTGTGAATGACATAGAACATTGCAAAAATATGGTGTGGAAGTTTAACAGGGTAAAATGTACATAGCCACAGAAATATAATCCTGAAAACCTGAAATACTCGTTCCTTCTGACAAACAGCTTGTTAGATATTACAATATGCCAGGTTTTAGAGACCAAGACTATTTAAGTATATTAAAGTGACAAAAAGGGTTCAAATTTGGAAGTGTGAACAAATGCATTGATAAGGTTGATCTGAAAAGTGAGGAAAGAGGATGACCACAGGTACGTGGCCTAGACACAGAATGACAATGAGCATAGAGGTTGCAGTTGATCTGGAAAGAAAAGGGATAAGAGGAGGAGGTACAATGACACATGAAGGGCATCTTTTAAGAACAGACCTTATGAGGTATTTCTTTACAGAGTGGGTGATACAAAATGCGATTTTTACCTAAATGGATTATGCATGATGGAATGATGGCTTCCTTCAAGGAGTCTTGGGAAAGATTGCTGAAGTGGAAGGAGGGACACTACATGAGTGCAAATTGCTGTGATAGGTTAGTAAATTATTGTGATGTTGTTTTGTTTATCATTTACAATAACATACTTTTATCCTACCAAACTGCACTTTAGTTCTGCAAGGTGTAATACTCACCTCAGAATTTAATGAGTATTTTTCAGTGAAGGATGTTGTATGACCCCCTTCAGAAGTAATACTACATAGACGTGTAGAAAATAGCAACAGAGAATGACCATTTCACACATAGTCATCATCAAATGTATTGTGTCTGAATATCTACCCTCTTGCAGTAACAGAGCCTTCTTTATGCTACACTTAGAAGCTTTTTTGGTTAAATTACATATTCAGAGTGACAACAATATGCAAATGGAAGTTGTGGGACACAGACTGCTTGCTTTGCTAATAAACATTTAACCACTATTGTTAAGTTTATTTTCATTTCCCTGGTGAGCAGGTTGTGTAGAGCATCCATGACTCTCTTCGTGAAGAGGCATTTTCCTTAGATCTTGCAGAAGTAGAATTTTTTTGGAATTTGCCTACATTCATCTTTATTACACATGCACTTCCTTAGCTGCTTTTTGGATTGACTTGCATACTTGCATAGTGAACTCACTAGTTTACAAACAGGTGGTATTTTCAGGTGTTCTTAAAGCCCTCCTATTTTCCCAGAAGTAGGGGTCTACTGATCCTTACCCAAAGGGCTCTGTTGAGTGATATTCCACAGCTCCAGTTTCTAATTACTAATTGTCAGTGACAGTATTTTGAATGCTGAGGTTTTAAGTGAAATTAAAAAAAAAACAACCACCTATAACTATTGCCAAGCAAAACATGACTGTGTAAATATTTAAGATCAACTAACTGTACTGCTCATATTATTCAGGATGACATTTTTATTGCTAGTCATGATAGACAATAAACATCTTGGTAGACTGGAGTACCTTATACCTTTTAGAGCAGTTAAATATTTTTATGTAAATTGTACACAACCTGTACCAGCTCCTTGGCAGCTATATATAGTCACTAACAAGCTCAGATTTTTTAAGCTATCAGCTATACTTTATGCATAGTACATTTCCAGGTATCTGTATCATTCTGTGAACTGCTCAAATGCTAGCCCAAAAGCTCTATTTTGTCAATCTATTTAGGTTAATTGGACAAATCATCAGTTCATTTAACTGATATTATAGTGGGAGGAATAAAAATAAATATCATTTACACAAAAAAAATTTTGGAAGAGTCAACAATGCACTAATTTATTGGAGTTGGGGCCTTCTCTCAAATCCTCCTACACATACATGTTAATCATCTGCAGTAAAAAAAAGCACAGTGTGATAGATACCTAAGGAAACAAGAAAGAAGCAAAACTAAATGATCTAGAGTTCAACAAACTTCTTACTATGCTTAACTTGCCAAGTGTTAAAAGACAGCAGGAAATTTATAATAAAAACAAAACAAAACAAACAAAGAGCAATTGTTTCAAAGAAGCATTCCTCATTTCAATGTCAGTCATATTCTTCAAGAAAATAATTCACTAAGACAAATTTACCACTAAATCATGTCTAGACTTTTAAGGTGGAGTAAATTACTGGAAAAGTAAAGAGGAAGCAGTTCATATCTCAATAAATTGCAGAATAACCATTGATATTAACCTGTTGGCATGATAATTTTCATTCATGACCGAAGTATATATCGAGCAGTTAAAAAAATAAGTATTAAGTTAGTTGTAGCACATTAGACAGAAAGTGAAGCTTAAAACACAGCTGCATTCCTTCAGACACAGATCTATTGATGCCGATTAGTAGTATCAGCCCACGACCACGTCATCCTCCTTGTCTCGTGCATCACAGATCTAGTGATGCTGATTAGTTGTATCAGCCCACAACCATGTCATCCTCCTTCTCTCGTGCATCGTTAAAATCAACAACTGGCACTGATGTGAAATGCTGATGGCCGCCAAGTCATTCCTTAGCACGATGAGGGATGACTTAGAGTCAAAATACGCACCAAGCAAATTTCAGGTGATGGACTACTGCAGGACACAGCTGAGACTGAAGGAAGATTGCACCTGTTGCTATGGATGTAGCAGCCCATGCTGAGAAACTGATGGAAGAAGGTACCTGTGCTAGTGGTGGTCAAGTGAGTATGGTGCAACTATTGCACTAAAGATTGAAAATCAAGAGCTTCCTGTATTTCAGCTTGATGGCATTGCTATACCAAATATGCAGTGGTTCTTTCTGGCACAATGGTGATAACGCACACTATCTTTATACTTGCCAATATATCAGCTTTCTAAAATTCCACCAAACCAGCCCAGAATATGGTACTTTATTCCCCTATAACCATGCAAGATGTGCTTATTTATTTGTCTTTGCTAACTGGGATCATCTGACTGAGCTAAGCCCATTTTCAGCAAGGGTTTGGGGAGAAAAGCTCCATCTAATGACAGTGTACATATTATATATATACAAGTACAATTTACAATGGCATACTACACATATAATTTACAATTACATATTTAGTTGCCAGCTTTGCCTACTACACTACTATAGGTAGAAGTGTAGATCTGGTTATTCACTGTGTCATCAGTAACATTTGTGTATTTGCTATCATTCTACATAATTATTTTATTGTATTAACTTTTATAGTATATAGTGTATCCAGGTACACATTGCAAGGAGATATAGACATTTTTAGGATATATCTAGCATTTGGTGTGTGGTAGAGGAGATAAGAACTTAGAGAAGAGTTAGGTGAACTGAGAAAAGGAAGAGAAAAAAAAAGTGTGTATGATTGGAAAGGGAATGTGTTAAGATGGGGATGAAAGATGTGGGAAATGATAACATAAACATTTAAGACTGTCCTGCTGTCCCTTGAAGCCAACACTGCCTGGCCATTTGGTCTGGTCTTCACTGGGGATTCTATGGTAGGAATGAGTGACAGACATCCACCCTGCCCCCTCCCACCAAAGAAAGCCCAACCAGTAAGGCTGCTTCATTTCCCCTTCTCCCCATGACATCTCCAGCTGGTGAACAAGCTGCTATTCAGAGTGGTGTCACCTGATTCATAGTCAGAGTTTTATTGGTCACTGTCTGGCTGATGCTGCAGGTCTTGGTGGTAAGTATGGGCTGGGGAATAAGTGATTGGGTCTTCAGTGGGAGAGAAAGGGGGGACACCTGTCAACCGTTTAGCACAAGAAATCTGGACAAAACCTAAAATAATGGCGGGTGGGGCAAAGCCCAAATGGAAACAGATTTTAGATGTTGCTAGAATAACAGAATTTGTGTTAGCATGCATTTTCTGAAAGACAGAAATCTGAAACTGAAATGTATGTCAATATTTAGTGACTTCAGTCTTCACTGATTTGCCAGAAAACCACACATTTTATGAGAAACAGACTAAAAATATGAGGCAAAAATCTGGACAGTTGAGAGGTATGGAGGAGAACTATGATTTTATTTATTTACGTATCTGTTAAGCAGGTACGTGGGCTCATCTGTGAATGCTTCTGGTGGTTCTTTGTTTGTGTAATGAAACAGTTTTTCAGAAGATAAACTGGGATTACAACTAACATTGTAACTGTTTTAGTCACTGGTTGATTGTTTCTGTATGGAACCTGACTGACCACTACATAAGTGTTCAGTCTCATTGATGGGCTATTCTGAAGTAGCCTG
>NC_056744.1:963466139-963556139 GCF_019279795.1 Protopterus annectens | reverse complement strand
TATTGTCTAGTACAGCGAATGTTCTTCATGTAAGGTAATTCACAGACCATTGTACTTCCTTACTGGAAAATTCACAGTCCTCTAGTTTTGTTAGTAGGAGGTTATGGTCCACTATTTCATTAAGATGATATTACCCTGTTTCCAACACAACATGGTTTAAGAACAGGTCATGCCACAGATACTGCTATTGCTGCATTAATTGATTACACCAAGATGAGCATTGATAAAGGCACTTGTGTTGCAGACATAGTTTGTAGTACTCAAAGGCATCTGATTTGTTAAAACACTAACTACCTCTAGGATGGATGAAAGAAGAAGGGCAGTGTAGTAGTACACTAGACTGGTTTCAGGACTTTATGTATACGCATAAAATGACTGTAATGTGGTTGGAAAAACAACTCTTTTCTATACCATTCCAATGCTGAAGTCCTTCAAGGCTCTATAATGGGGTTGTTACTCCACTCATTATTTACGAATAAACTATGCAGAAGTACTAGCAAAGTCTTCCTTTCCCAAAACATAGAGTACACTGCTCTTCTGTGGAGTGCTAATTACCCTAAATGAACTATGACTACAGTCAGCCTTTAATTCTCTTTGTCTGTGGCTAAGTAAGTGTGGGCTAGGTCTTATTGGCTACAACACCAAGCTTATGGTATTCAGAAAATATTTCCAACAAACAGTGGTGAAATTGACGATATTACCATTACCAGTAGTTTAGTACCCTATAAACTGTTCCAAACTGAAGGTATCTCAATATTGTAAGTGACAACATGTTTTTATTTGTATTTTTATTTATCCTTTTGTTGACCAGGTTAGTGGTTTCTTTTCAGGGGATACCTGAGGTTGTATTTATACTACTAGGGGAAATTTAGCCAGTGCACCAAAGAGCATTCCCTACTCTTTTCAATATAAGTGCTGTAGGATCTTTTACATCAGCCTAAGCTACCACCAGCTCAGGCAGATGTTGCAACTATATTTTAACCTCATGGAAACACATAGCTAGTGCTGTTAAGTAGAGTAACTGAAAGATGGGAACAATGTACAGGATTACACATTCGCTTAAGGGTGAAACACAAAGGATGATTGTCAGGCAGTGTTAATGCCAAAACTGTTGTACTGTTACATGATAATAGTGAATGAGCCTGAAGATGTTTTCCCCATTGTGGAGACAAATATAAAAGAGTTGCAAGTTCTCTATATGCAATAACTCATAGGATTCACCACTATGTACTGAGAAGCTTACTTAACTAAAATTCTTACACATTATCTTTTCTCACATGTAACTGGAACCAAAATACCTCGACATGATTTACTTGTGATAATTATCACTGGCCTTCAAGGTTGCTCATTTTGTCACGTATCCATCAGTTAAAAATCTCAAAAATCTCTTCTAAGTCACAAAACAGTACCGTCAGTCATATAGGTTAATTGATACCTGGAATAAGGAAGAGACCTGGAACATACAACTATGTTTTATATTTTAAAAGGCTGGTTTATGAAAAAAAATGAGAAAAGTTATAGTACTAGCTAGTACTAGCTAGTAAATAATCCCATGTTCCATTAATGTGTTATCATTTACTGTGCTGTTTCTTTACAACTTTCAACCCAAAACATTGCCTACCATATCAGAAATGGTTATTTTTTAGATAAAGTCCAGTTGAGAACAAATTATCATTGCATTTAGCTTATTTGCAAATCATATTTTGCTGAATCTGTTTTGTTTTCAGTAGTATCCATTCCATGTTCTGGGTTGATGTTTCATGTGCATATTTACAGCTGAAATATCCCCCACCCCTGTGTGATGTAGCTAATGCTACAGATCTGCAGTAAGTATTGCATGCTAATGCTCTGTTACATAAAGTGCACAAATTCCTTAAGTGGAGACAGGAGAAACATGTTGTTACTATTCCAGGAGGTGGGCATGTTAGTGGGCTTACATTACTCATGGAAATGAGACACAGTCCCACATTATGCCCATTGCATGTCCTTCCGGATTGCTCTACTCTTTCCAGCGTAGGAGCGAGTGGGCAGGGGAGTTTCTCTCCCCATGGTGAATTTTATGGGCCAATTGAGCAATCGGGGACACTAAACAAAAAAAAAGACTATCAACAGGATGGATTGTGACAGCTATAAGATTATTATTCTAAAGCATGTTGTAGTGGTAGAAACAATAAAAAGAAATTGAGAAGGGGAGCTCTAAGTTCAGATTTAATCCAAAACCCAGGAGGGAATACTGCTTGGCCAAAGGTACACATCCATATCTAGAAGATTTAATTTCTCATGTAGCAACTTTTATTTAATATTTTTTTATACTCCATCAAGGTTAAGTAGGATATTCCAGGAACGTCTTCCCCATCTTCAGGAAATGTGACACAGTAGAACTAGTAGACTGGGTCCATATTTCCTGGGGATCTCAAAACTAGAAAAACAAAATCAAAAAGGATATCAAATGGCTGTGTGACAGAATTTAGCAAGCTAATATTAAGATACATCCATCTTTGTTTTAGATTTCTGTAGATGAGGATTAGGAGCTTAGCAAATCTGAAAAGGTTTTACATGACCTTATATTACTAGTCTCAAAAAGCCATACTCATGAAATGGAAAAGCAAATAACTTCCTATGAAAGATTATATTAAAATATCATGGAAGAGATATAGACACTTTGGATTGGTACAGATAATCAAAACTGAAAGAACAAATGGGTTCCCTAGGGTCTATATATGGGGCATACTCTCCACTTGTTTGTTTTAATTTACAAACCTATTCTTTTAGAGATGCTTATTGCACATATTTGAAGCTGTATTGCACACAGGCTCATTTATTGTACACATTTTTGATACTATTGTTTGTTTATTATATGGCTTAAGATGAATGAGACAATAATGCTATTTACATGTTAATGTTTCAATGAATGAAGTGGATAAAAGAAGGAGCAAAGTTGGCACCACCATATGTATGTATAATATCTGCCTCATTTCTATGGGCAGCTACAACAGTAATCAGGGAAGAGAGAACAGATACTAAGGTATAGAAGTGGTTATGTATGACACTGTATCAAGAGATGAAAAATCGTAGCGTGTGTGTGTGTGTGTGTGTGTGTGTGTGTGTGTGTGTGTGTGTGTGTGTGTGTGTGTGTGTGTGTGTGTGTGTGTGTGTGTGTGTGTGTGTGTGTGCACGTGTGCGTGTGTCTACTTATGTGTATAAATGTGCATGTGTGATTGCATGTGTGTGTGTGTGTGTGTGTGTGTGAGTGTGTGTGTGTGTGTGTGTGTGTATGCATGTGTCCGTGTGTGTATGTGTGCACGTGTGTGTGTGTGTCTACTTGTGTGTATAAATGTGTGTGTGTGATTGCATGTGTGTGTGTGTGTATGTTTGCCTGTGTGTGTGTGTGTGTGTGTGTGTGTGTGTGTGTGTGTGTGTGTGTGTGTGTGCGTGCGTGTGTGTGTGTGTGTGTGTGTGTGTGTGTGTGTGTGTGTGTGAGTGTATGTGTGTGTGTGTGTGTGTGTGTGTGTGTGTGTGTGTGTGTATTTATCTGTGCATTTATGAATGTGTATATGTATGTGAGTGACTGTTAATGTTCATTGTTAGAATCACCCATACCTGAGACAGAATAATCCACTATGTTCCAGAAAGTGAAAAAAGATACTCCAAGACAACTAATATTTTCAGAGTAGATATGCCAAGAATAGAAGCACAGAAACCATTGCAAAACTGGTTAGAATTTCTCAGAAATGATGATCATACATCCGCTGTGATATGATAGGTTATCTCTAATTAAAACAAAGGAAGCACTGTTATGTAAGTCACAACTAAATGTCTTGGAAATTATATTAAAAACAGCACTACTATGAAAGTGCATTATCAGCACAGAATTTACTGTTCCACATTAACCACCAAACCTATCCCAGATCACCCACAGGCCTTGTTTTGATATACATTACTATGAAACCCTCTATGAATGAGTCTCTTTCACAGCAGGAAGGTAGTGTGATACTTTGTTTCCTGAATGTGACTTTTTCAACCCAGCAGGGTTTCAAGAAATTCAACCTACTGCTGAATGAACTCAGGTCTTTCAGGGTAGCTCACATACCGGAATACCCTAACATTTTCCAGATTTGTTCATATGACAAGACATTGTGTATGTGTATCTCTGAGACTGATACAAATAAAAACCAAAACAGATTCAGGTTGCCTTTTCTCTGCATTCAGAGGCTTCCTGGACTCCTGCACTACAAATACTCTCAAATAGTACTGCAAGATATTTTAAGTCTATTTTGTAAGAGCTAAAATAAAGGGTTTTGCTACTCTGTTAGAGTACTTATAGGAGAAAAAAAAAGTAAAATTCTGAGAATTTCTAATATTTTAAATACCTGTGCTGATCCTGGGGAAAATTAGCTTATTTATTTGTCTTGTTGTGAAGGAGGCTATTTTAATGATGATGCCAGGGATTGCATAAGAAAGTGGTGCTGTGCATGGCAAGATATAATGTTATACCTACTTGACAGGGTTCTTTATAAGAGCTCCAGATGTACATTTATTCTTTATAAAAGTCTTATTCAATAATTTCCACTGGTGGCTCATTTTACAACTGCATTTTCCTACACCAGCAGCAGTGACACCACATGCCATCCCAGCTGCACCTAATATAAAAATACAGTAGTGTGCAAACTAAGGTGAGAGTGAAGAAGGAATGTGGCATTACCACAACAGTGCTATGGTGCTCTCCCTGTTCTGGGGATGGCTTCAGTCATTGGCTGAGGGAGAAAAGAGGTATGCAGTGGGGGGAAGACCCAAATGCAAGTTCATGTCTATATTTTGTGCTTATCAAATGAACACTGCCCAGTTCACTAGTTAATAATTTGTGAATACCTTCCTTTCTTTTTGAGAAGACATTATATGGTGCATGACGCACCTGATCTGCACCATGTGATATATCGAATGATGTTACATGATGACATGATAGAAACAAAAAAGCATTTCATGTAGGAATAATTAATGTGGCTTCAAATCATTGTGTCTGTTCCTGTCTGAACTGCATAATGTGTGGTATGGTAATGAATGAGGTGATGAAATACCATGGTGTAGTCATACATTCTTATTGCATTACTCATTTTTGTACCATAGGTTGTACACCCACAACAACACAAAACAGCATTCAGGCAGCTCACTCCCATCAGCACAAACAAGATTTTTTCAGTCTCCACATCAGTGCTACATCGGCATTATATCCTATACATGTGAATGTTGGAGTAGATTCCCACATTATGCCATATATTTTAGCTTAATACCCCTCATTTTCTCATTCTGCCTCAGTATTCCTGCATTCTGAACATCACAATCCTGCATTCCATTGCATTTTTTGTTACCCTTCTGCTTCATTCCTTCTGGTTTACCTCAATTCCTCTGTCCATTGCCATGTCTACCGGCCTCTTCTACAGCCTCCAGATTATCTCTATTCAAAGGCTGGAGCTAGATTGGAACCTAAGGGCATCATGGGAGGTTATGCCATTGACTGCTTCCACTGGGGGATTTTTCATTTATAAAATACCTCTTGGCCCCCCCCCCCCCGCTATAGCCTGTTTACATCTAAGAACTATTAGGTTTCTAGGTTCATAGATGTTTACTAGGCTAACGACCACAAGGGTCTTTTTAAGCCAGCCATACATCCCAGATCTATGACAAGTTCTCCTTCCCCTACCCCCCTCTATGCACCATGCCTTCATGCATGAAACACCTGGATGAATACCCTCCCTGTCAGTGCCTCAGGCATCTGAGCCACTCTTCAGACCTAGGTCACCTGAGCTGTAGTTAGGGTTTTATCCCTCTTCACCATCACACTGGCTGTCCATCCCATTACATTTTGGTATTGCTTGCATTAACTTTTTCATTAATACATACAAGCATTTCCACATATCATCCAGCATTTTCACACTGACTAAACCAATGAAATTTGGAAAATTGGTATATAACATGGAATGCAGAAATGCTAGTGCTAGTAATACAGAAGTTCTATAGAATATGTGGATTTTTGACCTTTGGAGTACATAAATGCTAGTTTGTAATGAAGAGTCATGATCCATAATATTGTAATGGATGGCATATTTTGAGACTTTGGGCAAAAAGAGTGAACACGGGTTGTAATACACAACTGATACTGAGGTGTCAGGAAGTTCTCATTTGTGTAAATTTTAATATCTGTAAACATATTGTTGCCATATTAATCTACAAAACATTTGTTTGAAAACATAAGGAGACAAATATCTAGTCTGGCCCTTTGAGTTCTTTTATCATTCTCCTTCCCCTATATTTCTAAGTTTTCCTTCACCCTTTTCAACTTGCCAATGCTTCTTGAGCTCCTTTGATAATTTCCTTTCCATCACTTACTCTGGTGGTCCATTCTATGGATCTACAGACATACAACTCTCTCTGTGAAAAACTATTTTTTGCAGAAAAGTATAGCTGGTCTCTAAAATCTGCTGTTTTTGTTTTATCCTCTTTATCTACCCCTGGTGTTCAGTCTATCCACTTTGTATTTCTATGACATGATCCTGTGCACCCATATAATGTCTCGCCATATCTGTTGTGGTCTCCAGTGAGATTAGTTCCAACTCTTCTAGTCTGGTCTCTTCTCCATGCTGAAAACCATTTTGGTGGATTTCTTCTTCATTCCTTCTGATGTTCATCTCTTTATGTAGTTTCTAGAATTGCACAAAATACTCAAGGTGTGACTTGAAAAGGGCTCAGTAAAGTGAGGGGAATTAGTCATTTGCTTTTGGAATTTACTTTTCTGAACGTATATCTCAATATTATGCTAACCATTACCATGGCTGTCTCACTCTAATCCTGGTAACTCAGTGAAGGTGTGATAAATATTTTAGACTAATTTTCTGCTCTCAGTCCTAGTAATCATACTCTATTCAGCACCATAGGGGCTCTTCCTTAGGCCCATTACTTTTCACATTGTATATGGTTCTTTTAGAAGATCTTATTAGGGCGAGGGGATTAGCATGTCACAGTTATATAGAGGATACCCAAATTTACCTCTCCTCTCCTTTCCACAGGACAATGTGGAATGTCTGTATTCCTTAGCTGACCAACTTAAATCCACATACCTTCAATACTGAGGTTAAAGCAGTCCATGCTACTGTGAAAGATTCCAGTCCTCTTTCACTCCCTAATTACATCTTTTATGAAGGAAACAAGCTTAAATTTATAAACAAGGTTTGTAATCTCAGTGTTACCCTTGATCATCAGCTGACAGTCCGTGACCAGGTGTCAGATATTGTAAACTCTTTGTGTTTCCACTTACTATACATTTCTGGGATTAAGCACTTTTTGTCTCAGGTTTATCTCTTAGTAATAGTTCATGGCTTAATTTCACTGTGGTTGGATTACTGCAATGCAATTTACCTGGGACACCCCAACACTGAACTAGACTGCTTACAGTTATTGCAGATCTCTGCCATCAGGTTACTGCTGCCAGGTTACTCACCAATACCAGCTATTACCAATATATCCCACTCCTGTTCTGCATGGCCTACACTGGCTGCCAGTTGTTTTTTGGATTATCTTCAAGGTTTTGGTGTTGTGTACTTGACTTTACATGACTTGTTTCCCTCTTACCTAAAAGATTTAGTGGTGATGTATATACCACAACAAGGCTTCTACGTAAAGCCACTCAGGGGCTTCTGGTGGTTCCACACATGCATCTGGAGAACTGTGGTGCTCATTCTGCTGTTTATTAAGCATCACAGCTGTCTAATGTACCACCCCAGTGGTTTGTGAGTCCATTGTGGGCTGTCTTCCACACTTCACTCAAGAGTCATCTTTTTGATATTGCATATGAATGAGTTAGATGAGGGATTATGTTAGTTTTATTTCTTGTTTTACTTTACCAGCTCATCTGATCATGTATATGTTTAATTTATTATCCAATTGTTTATAAACATGTTTCACGTTTATTTCTATTTGTATATGGTGTTTTGTGGAAAACACCTAAATAAATGTGAAGTTGAAGTCGCTATTGCTGTGGCCCAACTGCAATGCATTTGTCTGCAATGAATCTTAAGTGTCATCTTTTTACCATCTTGCTTATTTTTCCACATTCTTTCTTCGACTCCTTCCCAGTCCTCTGTGCTACTGCTGCAGTTTTCTTTGAACAGTAGACAGGCTAATCCCATTCTCTTTTCCCACATGCATGTCTAATCCAAGAACACAAAACAGTTTGGAGTCAAGAATAACCCTTGAAATACTCCACTGGTCACATTCCTTATTCTGGACATTGTCCTTCTCATCCCAGCCCTATTTGTCCTAACTTTCAACCATGTCACAGTCCTGTTAGTCTTTGTCCTAACCAACATTTCTGTGGCTTTCCTAACTACTTATGTGGGACCAAGTCACATCCTTGGAGAGGTCCAGATAGACCATTCCGTACTAGTCCTCACTCAAGCTGTTTTCTAACTCAGTCATAACACTAGATTAGGTTTGATGAGTCACTGCTGCTGACCATGAAGCCACTGATTCCTATCTAAGGGGCTCTCATCCTTTCGGAAAGTGATCTCGATTATCATTAAACTGGTATTGCTTTTCTTATCTTCCGTTGTTCAGGATACTTTGTAAATGTTAATGATCTTTTTTTTTTTTACCTGCTGAACATGACATCCTAATTTTTTGGTAAGCTATGCCTTGAAGCTAGTTGTTTCAGTTCTTCACCAAGGATTGAGCCACAGGAATATACACTGTTGGGATGGGAGGTGAGTCTGTAAAGCCACATAACTCCCTCCCTTCCCCACAGCAGTTCCAACAGGTGTCTTAGCCAATAATCAGACCTTAGTCATCAAGATCATAGTCATCACTTTATTCTTCTGACTGATGGAGTTGTCAGCTAGTGAATTGTGGATGATGTCTTTCAGGGGATCTCCCAGCCTAGTGGCCAAAAAAATCCCTTTTGTTTGTCTTAACACAACAAAGCACTTATCCTAGGTTCTGACCACTCTGTCCGCCTTGCTCCCTTTATTTGACAATGCTCTCCCTCCTCCTCCTCCTCTGTGACCTCACATTTATTGTTATGTTCTCTATTATGTAGAATGCCACTCAATTTCTATCCAATCTCCTCTCTTTTATTCCAAAACAACCTATACCCATCTACTCCCAAGTCACACCCACTCTGGCCTATTCTTTTTTTCCATCAATGTCCTCCTTTCTCTCCTGCATCACAGTTTGCAACTTCCTAATCTTTCTTCCTAGTCTCATTGCATTGCACTGAGTATTACTGCTGCCCATCAATGTTCCAAATCACTTGTTTGTTCCTTTGCTATATTCTGTGCCTGTTCTCCCCCTTTACTTTATGCCCAAATTACTATCATTCTCTTCTGCTTCTGAGTTAATGACTTCTCCTACTTCACTCTTAGTTTAGATGTATAATTGTGAAGATGTATCTTTCCAGTCCAGCTCTGGAAACCACTGCTCCTTCTGGATTCCTTTCTGCTGTCGCTGATAAGTTGTTTATCCACAGTGCTCTAATTAAATCAGTGTGTGTTGACAAGGGGTGCTTGTTGAAATTTTTAGGATCATAACTGAGGCTCTCAGACTAGTGGAACTATAAAAGTAAAAGGGAGACAGTATAAATATTAATATGTACTAGTCAGTACCACAAAGTATTCAGCTTTGTGTGAGGTATCTATAAATGGCAGGAGTGTGCAGTATCCACATTAGGAGGTCCTGGCTCTGCAAACTATGTCAGTGGTATAACAGCAGCTTTGACTTTGTTTTAATTATAGCTTATATTTTTGTAATTTTCAGACCAGCAATTTTGGTTTTCACACTTGTGATGGGAGCTGCTAACATGATACTGTGATGTATGCACACACACACACACACACACACACACACACACACACACACACACACACACACACACACACACACACACACACAATACCTGTAAAAAAATGCCCCAGTGGTATTTTATTTCGTAGATCAATTGACTTTCAAAGGAAAACCCTAAATTCAATCAATCAACCTAAAGTTTGATTATTTAGCAGAGACAGAATGAACCATTATCTATGCATTAGTTTAAAACTCATAGTTGCATTGCCTAACTTGCTTTTCTGTCAGTCTTTTCAAGGGAATAAGTAATGAGGTGATATGGATCTCCTTCCCAAAAAAGCTAGTGCCTGGTTGTTTTCACAGATGACAAGTTATTAAAGACGCTTATTGACAATTAGTTCAACTTGTACAAGGCAGTCTGTCTCTGTCAGAATTAGGCTGTCTTCCAATGCTCAGTTACCCAATAATTCCAATCCCTTTTTTCATAGGCAACTACTAGACATGTCATCCAGAAGACCATTGAGGAGCCTAACCTAAATACCCAGTTGCCCTCAAGCACTGCCTGATTAAATGACATTATCAAGGTCACCAGGTCACCCACTAGGAAAATGGCTGTGAGAATCAAACCCTGTACCACAGGAAGTAGCTTGTTAATAGCTCATAGCTTTAATTCTTTGTGCTCATTGCCAACTGCCTTCTTCCTTGTCTACTGCCACAGCCATTCATTCTATTCACTATTTCTTGTGTGCTCGCTGCTGGTACAGGGCAAGTATAAATCATCATCATCATATGCATATTATATATATATAATACACATATATATATATATATATATATATATATATATATATATATATATATATAGGTCTAGGACACATGCTCGATTAGCATGTGTCCAAATCACAAAACATCAAACACACATACACGAAAGCGCTTAACATCGAAAAGTGCTTCTGTGTATGTGTAGTTCAAAAAAAAATCTACGTTTCTGCAGGGGGGGGGGCTTCACTACCCCTGCACCCCCTACACCCCCCTTACTTTAATATTCTCACTCCGAGATCTCACTACAGTAGGGAAAAGGGAATTTTCCCTTACCCGCACTGCAGTCCGATCTACAAAACAGGCACACATACACGGAAGCGCTTTTCGATGTTAAGCGCTTTCGTGTATGTGTGTTTGATGCTTTGTGATTAAGGCATATGCTAGTCGAGCATGTGTCCGGATCCCATATATATATATATATATATATATATATATATATATATATATATATAGTTACTTAGATACAAATACCCCATTCTATACTTCTAAATAAAGTTGCTGTTTACATTAAACATTCACAATAAAATTAATGAAATGAAAGACTACATGATGTCACATTAGGCCTAAAATAATATATTTTAAAATATCTTTTCAAATGCTGTACACTAAATATACATTAGAAATTAAATCTGCAGGACCAACAATACTTCATCGCCGTACTTTCAACTAATCTGCAAGGTATCAGAATCTGAACCGAACTGTAAACGAACTTCTACAAATTGTAAATCAAGTTTTTAAAAAAACAAAAACAAAAATCAACAAACTTAGCTTAATAATGTATGCAATTGCTTCACAGAATGATTCCTCACCAATGCGTTTTAACTGGTACTACACAGTACACAGTGTGAAGCATGACATCTGATGCACATGCTATATGTTAAGAAGAAAGAAATAGTTGGAGAGGGGAGTAAGGCCATACCAGTCCTCTATATCTTTGGTATATCGATGTCATATGGCCTGACAGTGAGTTACATTGTGGTATGACATAATGTATATGAATAACTGGACTAGTGATAATACATGTCACAATGAGTGGAATTCATAAACATATTGCACAGTATCAAGGTTTGTGAGGTTAGTGGCACTGTGCAGGATGTATTCAGTTCAGAGACACGGTTTTCACCAAAGCACACAGACTTGCATTGCAGAGTATGCAGTGAATGCAGATGGCTGCATAAAGAAAGGTGACTTACGTTGCCCAACCAAATGAGACAGCAATGATTTGCAAATGTAGGCAGGCAAAAGACTGCCACAGTACATAGCTGAATGTGCTACAGCTTGTGCATCTCCTTTGTATAATTCTACAAAGACAAAGAGTACACAGGAAATACAATTCTAAAAATACAAACAGTAAGCAGGAAATACAATTCTAAAAAGACAGAATATGCAGGACATTCAATTCTACAAAGACAAACAGTACTCAAGAAATACATTTCTACAAAGACAAACAGTTCGCAGGAAATACAATTCTACAAAGACAAACAGTTCGCAGGAAATACAATTCTACAAAGACAAAGAGTACGCAGGAAATACAATTCTACAAAGACAAAGAGTACTCAAGAAATACAATTCTACAAAGGCAAACAGTTCGCAGGAAATACAATTCTACAAAGACATAGGGCACGCAGGAAATACAATTCTGCAAAGACAAAGAGTATGCAGGAAATACAATTCTACAAAGACACAGAGTATGCAGGAAACACAATTCTAAAAAGACAAAGAGTACATATTCTACAAAGACAAAAAGTATGCGGGAAATACAATTCTATAAAGACAAAGAGTATGCAGGAAATACAGTTCTACAAAGACAAACAGTACACATGAAATATAATTCTACAAAGACAAACAGTACACAGGAAATACAATTCTACAAAGACAAAAAGTTTGCAGGAAATTTATGATCTGCAGATTTGGTAGAAAGCTAGGAGTATTAGCAGTTTGTGCTCAGTATCACATACTTGCTTTTGCAGTCACTGGACCTGGCCCCTTTACAAGAGACAGTAGGCTACAGCAATGACAAAGATTTAGGCAGTGGATAACATACTATAGCATAAATGAGCAGCAGATAATTCACTGCTTCCATGTAGACAGGGACATAATGTAGAGTCTGATAGTCACATATTACCAACATGCTGATTCTAGGGGAATGTGCAGTATTCTTGTCCCTGTGGAGACCAAAATATATGTACCCTCTTACTACCTTAGCCACCAGAATCTTTCAGTAACCAAATGTGGACACATTAGGTAAGTCCCAGGAATAGTTAACAAATGTCTTGACATTATTCTTTTGCATACAAAAGAGAACATTATTTATTTATTCTTTGTTGACTGGGCTAGTAGATTCTTTTCAGGGGAGACATGAGGTGATATTTATACTACTACAGGAAATTTGGCCAGAGAACTTCACCTACTTTTTCAACAGGTGCTGTGGGATCCTTTACATCTATTGGAGCTACAACCAATTCAGACAGATGGGGCCTCAGTTTGACATCTCAGCTGAAGGATGACACACTCAAGAGTGCAGCACCCCCTTATGCTAGCCTGCAGTGTCAGTATGCCATCTCCCTGATGTGGGAATAGAACCCACAGCATTCTGCACCCAAGGCAGGTATGCTACATGTTGCGCCACTGGCACTGATAGCTACGTTCTATATGACAGCAGAAGAGATCATCACCATAAAGTATGGCTTCTGTCACATTTCATGCCTTTCTAAGGTACTGAGTGTCTGTCATTCATTGTGCAGTTGTAGCACTAAGAGCCCCACTTGCCTTCAGTCACAGATGTTTGTGATAGGGCTGCTGAATATTTAATATTTTTAATCGAGATTAAGCTGAAGATTAAAAAATAAATCTTTAGTTAGTTACTTTTAATCTTATGGTAAATACTGTAACTTATAATACTTATAAGTGATTTGCAATAAGAATCTTAATGAAGAAAGCAGAATGTGTTTGCCCTATTCAGTGAGCTGAACAAAGCCAAAGAACTTTGAGCACAAAATAATATAAAACGTGAATGTTTTCAGTGCTTTATTTCAAGACCTTTAAATACAATAAAACACAAGCAGACCACTCTAACTTAAATTTTAAAGATTAATGTTTAGCCTTTTCAATCTCATGATTAAAAAAATGAATGTCAAGGTTTTTAACTAGTTAATCATCTTAGTTAACTCTCTAGTATGTGAACTGAAAGGACTGCCATTCCCTGAACTGTCGAGTAGTCTGCAATGCAGGGAGTGGGGGCATTAACTGTGATGTATATGTCAAGTACACTTCCATATATGGAATATTTGGCATGCATCTCACCTGTATTTTTGCTTCTAATGAGGTGACATCCCACAGAACCATCTGGCAAGTAAGGCTCATTGTTCAAAATTAAGGCTGACTGATACAGAAACTGTGATGTATTCTTTTGACATGTGTTGCCTGTGATGCTGGCCACTTGCTGAGGTCCTAGTTCATGATTCTTGCAAGTCGTCCCAATCCTATAGGTGGAATGCGGTGCAGGAATGTCACTGCATACCGAAGACACACTTCTTCTGTCTTTAACACATCTGCAGGGGCACTTTAATGCTCCCCTTACACAGTCATCAAGCTGTCTGCTGTCTGTACCAAAATCACAAAAATAAGCACTTTCAGTTTCATTGTAGATACACAAAGAAAGTGCTTCAAAGACAAAAGCTGCTCAAATAAGAAAACACCACAACTGTTTATTAAAACTTAGTGAAAACCCAGTAAGCACTTTTGTCTTGAAAAAGACTTCATCAGACTGTTTGTGCCATTATGCACAACATGATTATGTTCAAACATGCTGGTCTGTCCAGTGACATGGCTCTGTTGGGACCTGTTCCAGACACCACAACAGCAATAACAACAGTAGGAGAGGACAAGACTGGGGAACAGTAGGATACATATGCAGGAAGAGTCTTATCTAGGTTATAATGGCCACAATGCATAACAGCACTTGTGATGCAGCAACATCTAGTCCACAAGTATGTCCATGACAACCATGAATTGATAATGTTGCAGAAGCTAAACTTGAGGCACGCAGTTTTAATATCTGGCTATGCCACTAAGTACATGGTCTGCTCACACTGTTTGCCAGACTTACCTCAGTACAACATAGAATGGAGAGTGCTGTGGACCACAGTTGTCATCATTTGCACAAGTGACAGGGGATACAATAGTACAAAACTGTTATAAACTAGGTAGGACACAGGACACACACAGCGGGATGGAAAAAACCTCTCACAGGGTCTAAGGATGGAGAGCGTAGTGGCATAGATGTGGAGGACACCAGGGTAACAGATCAAGTAACCTCCTGTGACAGGAATAGGATGCCACCATGTCACTTGGACCTGGATGGAATGTGCTGGTGAGGACTGCAAGGGCTCCTGACCTCCTGTGTCATAAGCTGGCTGCAGGTGTTTGACTGGACCTGGATGCAGATTCTCATGTATGGTCATAACAAGGTGTGCCAAGGCTTTTGACAGTTCATGATGATGGTGCTGTACATGCTCACTACAAAGGCAATAGTTCATGTCCTTCATGAGCATGTACCCCACCCCAGTCATGGACAATCCTTGCAGCACAGTGCAATTTTTAAGTATTACTCTTATAAACTTAGAAAGTTGATAAAATAACAGGTTTTGCATTAGCATGAATTTTCTGAAGGGTTTGAAGTCTGAAATTCAAATGCCTTTCATTAATTTCTGAGCTCAGCCCTCAATGAATTGCCAATAATTTGCCAGAAAATCAACATTTTATGAGGAAAAAAATAAAAATACGAGTCTAAAATCAGGACATTCTGTGAAAATCTGGACAGTTGAGAGGTATGTACAGTGTGTGCCCACTTTACGTTTTTCTGCTGACTTACATGTTGAAATACACCTAAAAATATATCCTGGCATAATAGTCAGTGTAATACATCCTTATCATGCAACAATAAAACCTTCTTACATGCAGTCCCAGCAGTGTAGCACACAAGTACTTAAGTCAACATCAAAACATCTCTGTAAATATATACTTAAAGTACATATCAGGGGACTGATGTTGAGCAGGTTCTTCCCACTGTTGGAGGAGTGCAGGATGGCAAGGCCTCAGGTCATCATAAAGATGTCTGCACAGCTAATCAGATCATGCAGTCCCTGTAACTCTATCATACTATTTTGTAAATACAGGCTCCAAGCAGCACTCCCTGAAATCTCCATGAAGGGAAAAAAACACTGTTTTTTTTGCCATCTCCAGAAGCAGCCATGACTTAACTACTGCCCTCATGAAATATGAGCTGAACAAGTTAATCAAGATGGCCAACTCATCCATGTGATCTCACAGATCTCAAACTGCTACATATGCAGCACTTCACTGCCCAGTTGCACATTTCAAACTGCATAGTCATGCACAAGTGTCTCCAGCACAAGCTTATGAGGTAGCACAATTTTAACGCATGCTTCATTAAAAAGCTGCATACAAATAGCCTAATGAGTGAAGTTGTCATTAGGTGATTCAGAAGCATTCGTGTTATAAGCACATATTTCATTTCATGATATGAAAAAAGGTATAAATTTGCATAGTTTGGAAATATGGCACCGTTTTATTCACAGTTTAGTGGAATATCTGCATGGTATACTTTAAAAACGTACTTTCTGTGCTATTTATATATCATGATTTAATTAATAAGGCATACAGTTTTCATTCTGACAATATTATCGTACATCATAGGCCTGACAGGACAGTCATCAGATGTGACCATTATATTATGGTGTAACAATGACCTATTGTGTCTGTCAAAGATTATTTCTTTATTTCTGAACATATCCTCACAGCTGCATTTATGATATGTTATATATGCAAAAAAGTCTACCATTTTCATCAAAGAAGTTTATGTCTAAACCATTCATATGTACTGCACAGGAGACATGCCTGTCTACAACCTAGGTAATCTAGATGATTACTTGTAGCCGAGGGAAGACAGTTAAGTCTATCAATGTACCTTAGGCATTACCATTAAAGGAAAAAGATGCAAAAATTATGACAGGCAGCTCTTACGGTGTATATGGCAACAGGACCCTTTTTTCCAAGTAATCACAGCAGCTAGGCAGTGCCGTAATATAAAGATATAAAGTTCTGACTATGGCCCAGGTAATCCAGGCTCAATTAGCAGCTGGGGCATCTGATGATGATGGTAAGGTAGGACTGGCTTGGCCTGACTATGACCCAGGTGATCCAGTCTCAATAAGCAGCTGGGGGATCTGATGGTGATGGCAGGGTAGGAATGGCTTGGCTATCCTGGGGGAGGGCACACACTTGAGCACACTTTGTGGATGATCCCTTGAGGAGGCCAAGAATGCACAGGAGAGTACAGGAGAGCATTATCTACAGGGAGACAGGGCAGTGGCTGAGTCACCATGGGGGCAGGATGACACACCAACATGCTCACTACACGTCACTCTCTGAGACTTGAATGGGTGCGCACAAGGGAGCATCAAGCTAGATCCAGTACCTCGGCAGCAGTAAGATGCTGACCCAGGGTGCCGCAGACTCCTTACTGACCTAGAACATGGGTTGAGTCAGTCCAGAGGAGGCTAATCAGGTTCAGCAAACCCAGTGAATGAGTATCAGTCCCTTGGAGGTCTTGATGATTAGCTGTGAGAAACAAAAAAAAGTAAATCCAGCAGCTTCATCTTTGTTAGATGTGTAGCCTGCTAGATATGGTTTCTTCAGTGCTTATTTTACACATTTTCCTATGGCTACCAAACAGGCAAAAGGACCTCTAGCAGTGTTCCCCTCAGCTTATTACCTGGTTTGTAATCCTCTTGCTTTCTGTCAGCTCTACACCAGGTTAGTATCACCTAGCAGAAGTCTGTCTGCATTGTTTTCAAACATACTTAGCAGAGGTAATCGATTTATGTGACATGCATTTGTCTTCATGGGTTCCTCATATCTGAAACGTTGTACTGCTACCCTAGAATGTAAGTCTAGGTACAATGTCATTTGGATCATAGGATCATAGAAGAATAATAGTTTGTTTTTAGCGATCATAGACGAATACTAGGCTAACGATCCTAAAGGGCCTTTTTTAAGTCTAGACATGCTTTGCCACTTGAATACTCTTACTCTGCATGCCACATATGCACCCTAGTAACACACATCCTTAGGTTCCCCATAGTGCTCTGTATTTTTTGCATTAATGGGTAACATGGGTGGAGAACATAATACAGAATGATAGGGGCTGCACAAAGGGCTGTTGCATCCAATAATGATGTCAAAAGACATGAACAGGCATCACAATCTGAGGACACAATGACACTGTTACTTCTGAGTAGTGGAGTATCTACCACACGGGGGGGGGGGCATGGATATATTATGAGAGCATTTATTCTATACAGAGTTAATGCCAACCATGCCAACAGGCAAAAGATCCTTGTGTGGGTAACACCTTTATATGTACTTCCCCTATGTCAGAACAGTTAGTGTCACATGTGTGCATTAAGACTGATTTGGGCATACCTACTATAGGTCAGTGACAGTGTCATGCAACATTTGTTGCATGAAATGCAGGCAGCATTGGGGTAAACCAACGGGTGGGCAGAACTATAATCCAGGCATAATCTGTTGCCACCAAGTTTGCACTGAATATTACAAGCATGTTACATAGCATTCATGAGGATACTACTGTGAGCTCAGTATGGACATGGAGTATGGACCTCAGAATATTCTAAATGCTGTGAAGACTCTGGCTGCACATACTACCACAATTAGTGCCTTTCTGCACATGATTTCAATTATTATCATGAGTGGCACTGCTGCAAGGATTGTCCATGACTGGGGTGGGGTACATGCTCATGAAGGACATGTACCATTGCCTTCATAGTGTGCATACACAGCACCATCATCACAAACTGTCAAAAAACACAAAAACTGACAGGCCAAAAAAGAGCCATAAAGATGATAGCGTGGACTAATGAGGATGAGAAAGACATTATGTGTTGTTACTATTATGCAAGAAGCCCAGAATTTCTGGATAAAAGATGTTCAAAAAGATTATTATAGAAATTAGAGGAAAGAAAAATACTTGCACAAGAAAAACTGTCAAAAGCATCAAATGCAAATGTGTGTTCATTAATACAACCAATTCATGAAATACTTTATATAGGCCAAGAAACCTTGGGCCATTTGGAAAAAAAGTGACTGAGAAAGTGCAAAAATAAAAAGAACAAAACCTATTTTTGAAAGGTATAAGTAAGAAACATGAACATAGGAAAGGAAAAGAGATCTGATATGGTGCAATATTTATGCAAAGCAGAAAGCCAAACTATCAAGACAAAAGAAAAACAGCCTCAAAGATATTTGAATAGAAATATAGGCAAATGCACCCAGATATGGAAAATTTTCACAATACTAAAAAACAAGATCACAAAGGGTGAATATGGAACAGAAAACTAGTAAAGTAGAAGAAGTTAAACAAATAGAAGCTGAAGTTATAGAATACCAAATACCTGCAAAGTGAAAGATTTAGTGTAGAAGTCTACCACAGGTTATGTCATGGTATGATGGAACAATGAGTTCCCAAAGTAAGGAGAAACAAGTGGAGCAGGAGACATCTGAAGAAGAAATATGGACATGGGAAAGAAAAAGAGATTTAATATTATCCAATATTTATGCAAAGGAGAAAGCAAAACTAATCAATACAAAAAAGCAGCATCGAAGATATTTGAAGAGAAATACAGGCAAAGGCATCTGGATATGGAAAATATTATAAATTAAAAAAATATGAAAACAAAGGGGAGAAGTAGAAAAGAGGATTAGTAATGGAGAAGTTAAAGAAATAGAAACTGTAGTTATAGATTACCTGCAAAGTTAAGGACTTAGTGTTGAAAATCCAACTCTGGTAATATCACAACATGATAGAATAGTGAGTCCCCACATTAAGGAGAAACAAGTGGAATGGGGAGCATCTGATCAGTTGTCACATGCAGATACTCTGGAGTCTTCAGAGGGAAGCCGGTGCAGAAGTTCAGTTGGAGTTGTGCAGCAAGGGAAGGAGCAGGAAACGGTGGCAATTCTTACACAGCCAATGTTGTGGAGTGATAGGCCAGTGAGTTCCCATATGAAACAGCAACAGATGATGCAGGATGCAGCTGAAGAGAATATGCCACACGAAGATGCTCTAGAACGTTCTATAGAATGTTCACATTAAACAGAGAATAAAGAATGTGCCCTCAGTTTAGAAGAAAAAGATCGAAGGGAAAATTTGCTTGATTTAATAGACATGGATAGACATATTAAGATCGATGAATGAAATAAATTACAGAAAGTCAATAAGACCCTAAATGTTAGAAGTCTGATAAAACAAACAAAGACAGTAACCAAGACTGTTAACAGAAATTCATGCAATATAACTGAAGTAATTAGGATATATTACTGTGCAGGTAAATGAATAACAGATAAAGTCTTGCCACAAAAATACAGGACAATAACAAAAAAAAAGAAAAAAAAATCAAATGCCATCATGGAAGTATTGAATAGAGACAATTTTAAAGCAATTAAGACAAGAAGTGTCATCGTTAGAAGAGTACAGAAGGGGGAACAGATCAACAAAATTATTTATAAAGATAGATGTGATAAAAGTAATGTGCAGAATTAAAACAAATTAGGATCTATCATGTGCTATTGCAAATAATAAACTAACTATATCAGCACAGACAGAAAAACTTAGAAGATATACTGATAAATGTAAAGGACAAGCACAAAATAAGCAATTCATTGATGACTCAAGAAAGTTTTACACAGAAATAGGAAGCAAAGCAAAAGGAATAGAAACACCACCAAAAAGGAAAAAGAAAAAAAAATGGAAGCATTTTGAAGAAATATCTGTGAAGACTCTGCGGAACATAACAAAGATGCTGAATGGATAGAAAAAGTAAAAGAAACAGTAAGAAGTTCAAATGTACAAGATATGAAATAGGATGAGGTAACAGCCAGAGAAATTGAAACACAATTAAGAAAAGCTCCAAAAAGGAAAACACTAGGCCCAGATGCAGTACCTGACTTCTGGCTAAAAGTATTAATATCTTTACACAATGATTTAGCCCTGAGTAAGAGCTACTTATATGCATACCCTGAACAGACACCAACCCGGTTAACAAGAGGAAAAACAATAGTCCTCCTTAAGATTGAACCTGCAGGCTATCCTAAAAAATATAGATTAATAATTTTCCTTCCGATGATGTATAAACTATATACCGTTACTGATGCTGACAGAATTTATAGCCATTTAGAAGAAAACTCAATTGTGGCAATAGAACAAAAGGGTAATGAAAGAAAGTCATATGGAACAAAGGATCATTTGTTGTTAAATAGTCACAATGGATAATTGTAAAAAGGGGAAGAATCAAAGTATGGCATGAATAGATTGCAAAAAAAGCATTTGACAGCATCCAACATTCATGGATAAAGGAGTGTTTACAGATGTATAAGATTGATTTGATCAATTACATTACAGTGACCATGAACCAGTGGCAAACCATTCTGCAGTTACACTATGATAAAGAGCAAATTATTATCCTAAGGATAAAAATTCAAAGGGGATATTCCAGGGTGACTCTTTGTCACCACTGCTCTTTTGTCTTACCCTTAACCCATTAAGCTGTCTATGTAACAGATTTGGTCATGGTTACAATTTGGCTCCCAGACAACTATGAAGTGTGAAGATTTCTCATCTTCTTTTTATGTATGATTTAAAACTGTATAGTTCATCAGATGAGGAGCTGAAAGCAAAACTGGAAGTGGTAGATAGTTTCTCAGATGATATAAGAAGGCCATTTGGTCTTGATAATTTTATTTATTTTTATTATTTATTTTACATTTGTTGACTGGGCTAGTCTAACTGGATATATATCCATTTTTAGTAGAGGCCCGAGGAGAAAAGCTCCAAGTTTTAATACATAGTATAAAATCAGTCTACATAAAAGTTAAGACAGTCAAATCAGTAAACAGAAAAACAAATGTGCAAAAGCAACATTTAAAGCAGAAAAGCTGCAGAAAATATTAGTTTGAGACTGGAATGTGACATTAAGGAACTTTAGCAGGAGGGAGTGTACAAATATTTGGGATATGATGGATTGACAATAAGACATGAACAAAACTTAGGAATATTTTAGAAGACTAACATTAATACTGAAAACCGCCCTGACATCTAGGAACAAAGTCCAAGCTATAAACCAATATGATCTTTATGGTCTAACTTACAGTTTTGGGGTGATTGATGGTGCTTAAAAGTATTGGATCAGCTGGACAGGAAAACAGGAAAAACGCTTCATACTTATCAAATGATTTATAAAAAGCAGTATATACCAATATTATATATTCCCCATACTGAAGGAGGTATGGACCTTCTCAAAACTGATTATATGTATAGATCTGCAGTCATAGGACTGCATCCATATCTGCTGACCTCACAAGATCCAAACATAGTGATAGTTTTAAAACATGAGGAGAAAGAGTCTAAGATGACTTTCCTGCTTAGTATAGCAGAAGTATATTGGTGTCAAGCGGGAATGGAAGTCAAACCAGAAGTAGTCAAAAATTAGGCAGGAACTGAATGTGGCAAAAAAATAAAAGAAAGAATATAAGGTGAAGGACCAGATGAGAAGGCAAGAAATGTGGAAAAGGCAAAATATAGCTACAAGTACAGAATACCCCTGAAACAACCTCACGTTGTTCAGGATCTGACGCAGGAGTGGTTAGGGAAAAGTGAATTTAAACCAAAAGATGAAAGGTTAATATTGGCACACCAGGATAGTGGACTATGTACATGTTGGTTTACAAAGTCCATTGAACAAATGGGAGAAACAGACAAATGCAGGTTTTGTAAAACAGAATTGGAAACAGTCGCACATCTTGTTGTAGGGTATGATACACTAATGGCAGAGGACCTGTATACTGAAAGGCATAATAATGTGGCAAGACTGTTGCACTGGGGATTATGTAAACAATATTGAAGTAGCTAAGAAGCATTGGAAACATGATCCACAAAGCATTATAGAGAATGATGATGTTTATATCACATGAGCTCACCCATTACCAACAGTTCAAAAAATAGATGCGAAAAAAACAGATATAGTAGTTCAGGAAAAGAAGACTGAAAGTAGCAGCGATCAGTGAAATTGCTACACCCAGTGATTACAGTGTCATACATATAGAAAGACACAAAGTCATAAAATACCAGGATTTGCAGGCAGAAATTAGGGCAATGTGGAAGAAGGATAACCAGACAGTTCCAACAGTAGTAGGAGCAACAGGTCTCATAAAAAAGAATTTACAGTCGTATTTAGATATGCTACCATTACATTTAATTGGGCATGAATTGCAGAAGGTGTCAGTTCTGGGCACATTGCGGGTGCTGGGAAGAGCACTTTTGGCTAACGTCAAAGATTAAAACAATGCTAATTTCATGAACTTTAATCATACTTTGATGTAGGAATGGGGTCCATTCCCATCATGGTATTAGAAAACCAAAATACTTGAAGAAATTAAACTGCTAAATAGCTTTATACTACATACTGTATGTGGCTTTCTGCTACTTACTATGTGTCATATATAAATGACTGGTAGGCTCATAACTCACTATCTTAGTGCCACACTGTAGATGTATCATGTAGCAATATTCATTTTCAGCTTATCAGATATAGGCTGATATTCATAGTCAAACTGTGAAGTATGAAGTATGAAGCATGCATTTGAACAAAAATCTAGAAAATGAAGCAAGTTAGCAGTTCACAGAACTACATAGTGGTATAGGGCAACTAGCTAAAAGGCAGAGAAAAAACATGTATGCACATGACTATATAATGAAATGCAAATGAAGAAGCTGTGACTAATGAGTGCATAATGACATGCAAATGAGGCTGAAGGAAAGCAGTTGCAGTCATAGTCCTCAGGCATGAAATGACATAGCTACTTGCATCTGAGTATAAAGGAAATAAGCATACCAACATTTGTAGTATTGCAAGAATGAATACGCTTGGTGCAGCAGTGGCTGTTATGCAGCAGCATGTCCTTCTATTCATATGCTGCAGTATCCATTACATGTGGGAGTCCACCTCCGGTTGACTCATACGTCCAGCCATTTTACCAACGATAAATGCTACTGTGAAGGTATGTACGGCAGCCCACATCTCCCAGCGTATGTCAGCCATAAACAGACATTGGGTATAAAGCAGATGTTAGCACGCACCTACCTCAAAACATTTCTGCCACCTGTTTGATTGCCAGCTCCAGTCATTGCTCGCTTTGGAAAGTGACCTTGTGCTTTGGCCATACTCAGATAAATACCCCATAGGGTTTTTTTGTTAGGTTTTCTTACTGCTGTGTTGTTGTGGGTTAATGTCAGGTAGAAAGGGCAAGTGTCGGTGTGGAAGGCAAATTCTACATAGAGACTCACACAAGCTCTATTTATTCTGTCTAGGCCCAGACCACGATCACATATCTTGTGAGATCTGTAAGGCCTTTGTACCAAAGATGCTTAGGAGCCAACTTGCTGCTCTTAAACTATATTTACAGAACCAGCATTTAAAATGCCTGGCTAGAGACATGGACCCAACATTAGGACCTTCAAAAGTGCCAGCGACCAAAAAGGCCAAGAAACCTCGGCCTGAATTTATGACTACGCCCTCTGTTCTGACCATCCCTCTTGAGGCCAATGAAGGCCTGGAGGCTGGGTTGGAACCAGAAGACCCTCTGCTGATGGGTACCCAGGGGGAAGCCATTAAGGAGACTGCCAACACATCCCAGAGGGAGTCATAGGCATTTGACCTGGGCACCGGGGGGGGGGGCCATGGCTTATTATCTCCAAAGGCCCGGGTGGAGTATCCCAAATCATAGTCCAAGAAGACATCCTCTCGGAAGTCGTGATATGTTGCCTGACATCTGGTCCTCCAACACTCCACCGTATGTTAAAAACCCTTACATCAGAGGCCCCTGAAAAGTAAAAGCAAAAGACCAGGCATATCGTGCCTACTCAGTACACCATGCCATCTGATCAAGTCCCTGACTGGCAGGCCTTTACCCAAGGCCTCTTTAATGCTTTCATGGTCTTATGACAGACATCTGCTCCTGCCCAGGCCCCCTCAGTCTCCACTCATAGGAGTAGGCCTTTGGCAGATATTTCTTCCGAGGATGAGGAATGTTCAGGGGATGAGTCCCTTACCTACACCTCTCAGATTGCATCTCCACTGAGGTATGCTACTCCAGAGGAGGAGTCCAATAGAACTTATTCCCCTGGGGAAGATATTACCTTTGAAGAGACCATTGTTCAAATGAAGGACTTTTTTAAATGGGACAGAAGCCATGTTTCTGAGACCCAAAAGAGGTACTATGACCTCTTACAAATGGAGTCCTCTAATCCATCTGTAGTTCCCCCTGTCCTTCCGGCATTTTTGGAGGCTTTCCTGGCTGCATCAAAATCACCAGACTCCCAACCCCCAATACCTAAATGCCCTGACAGATTTTATAAAGTACCTGATGATGCAAAATTCTTTTACAAGGCTCCTTCTGCAGACCCTTCTACCATATCTGTTGTTGCAGATAAAACCTCTAAGCTACTCCCCTCTACTTCCTTGCTCCCTTCGGATAAGGAAAGCAGGATTATGGAGAGGATGGGAAAAAAAGTTTACACCTCTGCCACCTTAACTGTGAGAGCCATAAATGCCCTGTTGGCAGATGCCATTAAACAATTTGGTGAATTACCTGATTCCCCCAATAAAGCCAAAATTTGCTAGCCTTTTGAATTTCTGCAGTCAAGTTACCAGACATTCTATAAAATGTAGTTATGACATAATGGAGGCCTCAGCAAGGGCAACTGCCTCAGGGTCAGTCCTTAGGAGATATTGCTGGCATAGATTGCAGCCTTTGCCAGACGATATCAAAGCAAAACTTATGGATGCACCCCTAGTTAACAAGGCCTTGTTTGGCTCTTCAACTGCAGAGCTCTATAAGGCCCTTCAGGAGAAGGGCAAAGAGCTTCAGGACCTCTGGCACATTTTTATGTCCCCTGTTACCCGTTTCCAGAGGAACTACCCTGCCAAAACTACCTTTGTGAGAAGGCCTTCCAGACACCTGTCTTCCAAAGGGAAAAAGGATTCCAGAAAGCAGACCCCTTCCAGGTCTTCTCCCTCCACACCAGCCTAAAAGCAGCCAATTCAGGCCAAACCTGGTAGTCTGTGACTACCAGACCCTAAGCCCAGCTACCCTCCTCTCCCTGCATCTCTCTCTGTCCTTTTCTGCTTGGAAACAGATCACCCAGGAATCTAGGGTCCTTTCTATCATAAAACAAGGTTATTTCATGGTCTGGGATTCCAGACCATCCTTCAAAGGAATTCCTCAGTCCCCTCGAGACCAAATGGCTTCCTTGCACTCCCTTCTTTCTGAAGGCACTTTCCAAGCAAACTATTTCTTTATGGATCTCTAGAGCCATTACCTTCTGCTACACAGCCAGTGATAAGAAGCTTCCTTTCCCAGTGAAGGCACACTTCACTAGGGCTGTGTCCTCTTCTGGGGCTTTCTTTAAAGACTTGGATACAGCTGCCATTTTAGAGGCAGCTACATGGTCATCTGTCCACACTTTCACCAAACATTACAGGTTGGATGCCATTTCCAGGTCCAGCGTAGGTTTTGCCAAAACTATTTTGCATGGCTTTGTGGAAAATGCCTCTGTTCCTCCCCCCAATCCTACTGTAGCATGAGCTTTAGCACTCTCTCATGTAATGGATACTGCAGCATATGAATAGAAGAACATAGTATAGTTGCATAAAATATTACCATAACCTTAGATGTCCTTCTCTTCTATATGCTGCAGTATAGTTTCCCACCCTGCCTTCATCCCTGATGCTTGCCTGACTCCCGAGTACTCACTCCCTTCAGGCAACTGCCCAGCAGCATTCAGTTCTGAGGTAGGTGCATGCTGACGTCTGCTTTATACCTGACATCTGTTTATGGCCGTACGCTGGGTGATCTGGGCCATTGCACGTACCTTCACAGTAGCATTTATCTTTGGTAAAACAACCGGACATATGAGTCAACCGGAGGTGGACTCCCACTTGTAATGGATACTGCAGCATATAGAAGAGAAGGACATGGAAGGTTATAGTAAGATTTTACACAACTATACTATCTCATTAGTTCTGCTAAATTCTCCCTGTGGATGTGACATGGTGGTCTGTGCCAATAAAAACAGTACCACCTAGTCCTTACTCAAACCAGCTGATGGATCAGCAGAATCAAGGCCGCTCCTGAATGGATAGGGACTTTACATAGGCATTGGTTTACCTCTACTGCCCACAGACTGGAAATGGAGAAGGAAATGAAGGAAAATGTAGCTGTTGCCATTCTAGCCTGCAAAATACCATTAGCCTATAGAATACCTAAAACATTCCTTAACAAATTTCTGACACGTGAATGAGCACGTCTATTTCTCCAGCACAGCATGACAGCTGCCAACACCATGGCTTTTGTGATATCACCCACTTCTTTGAAGTTCTGGAAGTTACAGATTATTCCCATATGGTAATAAAGACCCCAGCTAATGTCAGCAGGAAGGGTTACCGTTCCATCAACTGTCAGGTAATGTGCAATGCAAGGGCTTCATAACCCTTGTATCTGCACAGCACCCTGGCAGTGTCCACAATTCCCACACATTAAATAGAAGTCATCTGTATTGCCATTTCCTGCACAGTAACATCCCACAAGGCCACCTAGTATGTAAGAAGAAGTACACCTGTGCACCCACTAATCTAAAGCCAGAAACAGTATGCACACGTCTCACTTCCCCATGTATCTATCTCCCCATATGACCCTACTGTTTTGCAGGTGATTCAGGATACCCCCAAGTTCTGTGTGTCCAGCCTGATGAAAACGCAGCTTCCCTGTCTAAACACATCTGGGGAAGCAGTGCAGTATGCCCCTGCCACAGCCTGTATGTTGTTTGCTTGCTACATAATATGATCCTCTGGAAGTAGCCAGACCAGCCATAATTACTGAGATCCCACGCACATATAGGGACAGCAATAATAGGACCCATTGCAACTTCTAGCACACTATAATTCAGCAATGCTACAGATGGTAGTGCATGGCCCAATCCTTCCCATCACAATTTACCCACTCCCTGTAAGTCTGTATTAATTCATTTTCATCCCAAACTTGTGTGTGCAGACTCAGCCCTATTTATACACTTTCAGTGTGCACAGTTTATGGCAGCACAGGTGAAGTCTACCTCTATGGAACTTGACATATACACAGTGGTATTGTGGTGTCACACAGAACAATGTGATGTCTGCAGTGTTTAGTACAGGCTGTGCTTGGCAGTACATGGCCAAGTCACACTGTGCATTAGATATGCCCATATACAACACACAGGAAGGAATACAGTTATGGTCACATCATTCATCATTTGCATATGTGACTGGGGCCACATTATTTGTAGACATATGGCTATCTTTACAACCAGAGGGTAAAAGGCTACTAGTCAATGGAGGTGGAGTCGTAGGAAACAGGGAGGGGATTCACCAGTGTCATAGATGATTTCCTCTTTTGACTGGATGGGGAGACACTATGGACTTGTACAGTATGACCACTAACATGACAGGTCATGAGAGAGGCACTAAGTACTCATGCAGGGTGCCCCTTTCATGAGTAGACATAGCTAGCCTACAGGACCCTGCATGTCAGATATTGTGTAATGGTTTGTCACTACAGACTTAGCTGTAGGAGTGGCAGTGCTGTCATTCACAGGGGGGCATCCTCTAGGACAACAGAAGATGTGGGACAGGCCACAGAGTCAGACTAAACAATGGCTGCAGAACCAACTAGGAGGAAGAAAGACAATGTCCAAATGTCCTAGGATAGTGAGTCAGTCTGTGTGTTGTTATTATTGTCAGACCCTGTGGAGGTACTGACATCAGCTTGCTATCATGGCCAAGACTCAATAGATTTCACCATAGCAGCTGTTTGTCCTATGAACACACAGTACATGAAATATCAGAGTGACAGTGTCCATCCTACAAATTGTGATGTTCTGTGGTGTTCATGCAAATAATAGGTGGATGCATGTTACTAATTATCAGACATTTAACTGTGCTGACAACCTTTTGACTATGATCACCTGCTGTACCTATGGAGCACATAGGCAGTAGTCACAATTTGTTTCTTGATGTCAGTCTTGGCAAAATGAGTGTATTGCCTATGCAGAATATCTATGAACCTGGCTGGTCTTTGTGCGGTATATGTAGTGTCTGGTCACTCCCAAATCCCATGTTCACATCTTTTGGCATGATAACTGTTCTAGCATCATCTCCATGCATAGATGCTAAGAATAACTCATCATCTGTGAGAGTTGCAGGTGGAGTTGGCCACCTCTGGTTGTAGTTTTGTTATTGTGCCCTCTTCAAAGACCCTATTGTTCATAGGTTCATAGGTTCATAGGTTCATACTAGGCTATCTGCCCTAGGGCATTTGTAAGCCTAGCCAGAGTGTGTTTGGCTTTCGCCACCCATTTTAAATGTTTTACTATGCCCTTTTTCGAGGTTAGTTTACTGTGCCTCTGTTTAGCAGTAACACAGAAATGATACCCGGGGTATACCTAAGATCTCCCATCCACTCGTCAAGATTTCTTTTGAAGAGAGTCAGTGGCATGCATCATTGTAGTATTGCGTTATTCCTCCCACCCATGGCATTGACATTGTGGACCACTGTGTCCTGCAAGCAGTACTACAGAGGTCAATGAGTACCTTCTTTCCCAGAAAAACATTACTTATAGGTTCTGTTGTGCCTGTAGCAGCACTTTGTTCTCAGTGGGGCTGAATTTGTCAAACCTCTGCTGTCTACCAGATTTGAAGAACATGTATACATCTGAAAAGAGAGTAGACCATATTACTAGGCCAGTGATGTGTGGTACCACTACCGCACAAATATATTGGCCTGGCTATTTAATATAAGAGTTTACACAGAGATAGGTACACAGTGGGCACCCACAGAGATGTTGGACACTTATGTATGGAAGTGGTTAGCAAGGTGTGTACTGGTTAGGGTGGACCTGTACAGGTATATGGCTGTGTGTGGTATGTAGCACACAGGGGGTTCACTGGGAGCTGTAAGTTGACAGCAGGTATGATGGCTTACAAGGATACATGGGTGGCAAAGGGGGTAGGAATATCTTGTTAGGGGTAACATGTATGGGTGTCCCAGGAAGGCATATCCATGGCCAACAAGTACTCCATGCAAAGGACATGTAAGGAGCTGGGGAAAGCAATCCTTATGTTTTTTGCATCTGTCTGTAGCATGTCAGCCAAGTTCAGCCAACAGTGGTGTAATATAGCCAGTGGAAAACAGGAAGGGGAGATGGTGGCAATCTTGAAGCAGAGGGTTGCAATCTCTTGGATACAGTTGTAGGTCTGCAGATGCATAACCTATCCATTCTGTACCTGCAGATACATGTTTCAGGCAAGCATAGTATGAAAATGCTAGTGTTACTATACCTACATTACTGTTATGAAAAGCTATTCACAAGCTAATATTCACAGGTATATGACACTGCTGCAGTACTCCTTACTACACTACCGTAAACCACTGTGGCCCTCTTCTGGGTTCTGTCCTGTGGAACTGCTGCTTATGTCCTGTCAGATAGTGCTGCAAGCTGCTTAGATAACTCTGCTACTGTTTCATTGCTGCATGTTTTGCCATCAAATATGGCAAGATCAGAAATAAAAGTCACTCATATATAGTAGTTCCCCACGTATATATAGTAATGAGGCTAAACTTTGCTGATGCCTCTGAAATGCAATGTTTCACAGAAGCACATTAGTGACATAAATGTGCACACATTCTGCCATTTCTTATTGACATGCCATGCATGCCAGTCCTGCAGGCAGAATGTAGGTGTGTGCACATTGCATGAAATCATGGTCCTAAAGTGCACTAGAGGTGATTTAAAGCACCATGTTATGCATGATTCCCAGACTGCTATTTAGATACTGCTGTAGATTCATGGCAATGGCTGCTGATGTTAGAGTCCCACTGACAGCAACTTCCAGGTGTTTAAAGGAGGGAAGAATAATGCTTTTTCTCCTACATAGCCATTACAGGGTGCAGCTCTTGAGACCTCAAGGAGATCCATTCCAATAGATAGATGCTTTGGTATGACACAGCAGAACAGCTGACTAGGATGGTGAGCATCCCTTGTACAAGTGAACAATACAGGTACTGGTACAATGACCTGCACCATTGCCACTGCTTTTTAGATCTCACCACATATGAAGTTGTGGTGAGGCAGGAATACCCCAAATGATAGAGTAAGTGTTTGCCATTTCTAGTATATGTCATACTGCAGTTTATAAGATGTTTTCTGTTTTTCATAGCCCTGGTCCTAAGATTTATTTCCTTTAACAGATCCCAGGATCAGGATGGATGCTGTGGGCGACTATATCTTTTATGTGCTGTTGTTGATAGCTGTAAGGTCACGATACTGCATTGTTTTTCAGGGTAAAGTGCATGGCAGTACCCTTGGGGACTGTGGACACATGGCAGTTTACCTGGGAGGCTGTGACCACTATTTTATGCTTTTACTGCATTACACATACTTGTGGTAATGTAGCTGCTTGTGCTCCACTCTGCCTACATGTGGTAGTGTACACTGCTTTCTGAGTGCGAGCACCTTGTCTCTCTTCTGCTTCATTGCACATACAGTACACATATGTCAGTATAGTGTTTCTCTGTGGTTGTGCCACCATTCAAGCTTTTGTTTGCTTTCATATTTACATGGAGCAGTAGTTTTACATTGTAGTCTGAGTCTCAGTGACATTTGTATGTGATATGTGATGGTATCCATATCCCTTTACTCCTGCATCATGGACAAAATGAGAAAGCAATGCTGCCAGCTTCTGTAGGAAGCAGCAAAGTGGAGTTGATGGTGTCCTGTTTCTACACTTTCCTTTTGTGTTGCTCTTATGCAGCTTGTGATGGTACCCCTCTGGCCAAAGCTGTGGTGGAGGAGGGTTTGTAGGGGAGGATTTCATCAACATGGAAGGTTCCAGCCCATCACAGACTGGCAGCCCCCTCTCAGGGCTGGACTGTGTGGTGAGTGGTGGTGGTTGAGTGGGAAATGCCATGTTAGGTCACCATCCAATAACCCACTCCTGCAACAGATACCAGACTCACTGAGCCAGCTACCTAAGCAACCAGAATCAAGTGTGTTCCATGAGACCAGCCACCTGAACCCAGGACCTTTGCCTTTTGGGTCCATGTAATATCCCTCAGTGTGCTGGGCAGCAGCTGGTTTGCTGGTCATTCCCAACCATATTTGTCCGCTCTTTATATATATATATATATATATATATATATATATATATATATATACTTATATACTGCATATATACATGTGTGTGTGCATATATATATATATATATATATATATATATATATATATATATATATATATATATATATATATATATATATGGATCTACTGCATTTCATGGAAAGTGCATTTCACTGAAAATGAAATCACTAGGGGCACTTCACTGAAAGTTCACTTCACTGAAAACTCATTTGACTGAAACTCATTTCCCACACCCACCCTTACTTTATATACTAACTCCAGGATCGCGCTACAGTAGGGAAAAGGCCATATATAACGTTCAACTAAATGAGTTTCAGTCAAATGAGTTTTCAGTGAGGTGAGGTGAGCTTTCAGTGAAGTGGTCGCACTGATTTCATTTTCAGTGAAATGCACTTTCCATGAAATGCGGTAGACCCATATATATATATATATATATATATATATATATATATATATATATATGTGTGTGTGTGTGTGTGTGTGTGTGTGTGTGTGTGTGTGTGTGTGTGTGTGTGTGTGTGTGTGTGTGTGTATATATATATATATATATATGTATATATATATATATATATATGTGTGTGTGTGTGTGTGTGTGTGTGTGTGTGTGTGTGTGTGCTAGTCTGTATCATTGCTTTTGATATTTTGGCAGTAGTCTTAGCTAAAGAAGTCTCTTTATAAGGCTTTATTTGTGCTATGTGAACCATAAGAAGACATATTTTAGGAATAGCTGAAAAAATATCCAAGATTTGGTCTTGAATGCACGGAACTGTGATTAAAAGACTGCAGAGTGATTGGCATAGTATGGCTTTATTAAGTTTAATTCTGTTGGCTGCCAAAAAAAAGCAATTACTAGAAAATTGAATCGAAATCTAAACCAAGTCTATTTGAAGGAATGAATATTTTAAAAGAGATAAAATAATTGGAAGAGGGATCTTTAGAAAATGGAAGGAGCAAATTATGTATAATAAATGGAATTTGTGGGAACAATACATGCAGAATAATGGTACTTTTCTGTTAATGGGGCAGCAGGCAAAATGTGCGGTTCATGTGAAGTCACTGCTGATTACTTTCTTTCTGGTTTTAAGTATGTCTTCCTCCTCACAGTATTAAGAAATAGTTGTTGCTGCCAACTGCCTGTGAAACAAAATTGGACAACATGGTGGAGTGGGTAGGGTCAGTTTACGAAGACAACACAGTGGGGATTTACAGATAGAAATCAGACTATTAAAGTAGGGATTTACAGATAGAAATCAGACTATTACAGAAAGTAGCTAGCATCCGTGGTGGTGGTGCTGCGGTAGCATTGTCACCTCACAGTAAGACGCTGTCCGGTTCGATTCTCAGTTAAAGCGTCTTCTGCGTGGAGACAAGCGTGAATGGGCGTACCTTCGTTGAAGGTTGTGCGTCAGGGTTGGTAACTCGGCACGTAAAAATCAACTACCAATCATTAATGGACTGGAGTTCCGCTGTGGCATCCCCTAAACGGGAAAAGCCAAAAGGCACAACAACAACAACAGAAAGTAGCTAGCATTCATTACTCAGATATATCTAATTTGTGGACACATCTAAACACCTTACGTTTGTTCTGAACAGTGTTTTAGTTAACACCTCCTGTCCAGAACTACAAATAAATTTTTTAATATCTAGTCTTCAGTTCTGCTGCTCTCATAGGATACTAGCAGATAACTAGGCTATTGATCCAGAGGTTATTTGAAGCCTAGCCATTTCAACCCATTACCCAAGATTGCATTTACTGATGACTGCAATATGTTTTATTATCAGTATTTTGTGCTAAACAGAAAAGAGAACTGGGTACTTAGTATTACTGAATAACAGAAAATCGAGTTGGAACACACCCTATTAGCATGAATATATAAAATGAAGGTATTTACTGGATTGTAGAAAGGCTCCTGAGTAGGAAATCCCGAGATCTTTGGTAACAGGCAATGCCCACTCTTCACTGTAGAAAGGCAAGCTCAACTTTTTTGGGGAATTAGTTAAAAAGCTGGTGGGTGTGTTCCGCATCAGAAGGTCTCGCATTCATTCAACTCCCCCACACTAGTGCTTAAATATTAATATTGATTGTTAACATACCTACCGGTAGGCTCAACTGTCCAAATTTTCACAGAATGTGAAGATTTTTGGCTCATATTTTTGCCGTGTTCCTCAGAAAATTTGTGGTTTTCTGGCAAATCACTGAGGATGAAGTCACTAGATAATGATGTACATTTCACTTTCACATTTCAGTTCATATCTTTCAGAAACTGCATGCTAAACCTATCATTCTAGCAGCATTTCTGTTTCACATGGACTACTGCCCCATTATTGGAAAAGTACCAAATAATGTTGAGGAGGAGGACTGCGGTTTAAGAGAAGGCAGAAATTGAGCGAGTTAGGTAATGTTGGACTGAAGGACACTTGTTATAAAAAAAGAAAACATGTAATGTATGATTTACTATAACAGTCTTGAAACCCGCAGTCTTGAAACCCATAATCCCGAGACCATAATATCAAAAGACCAAAATGCCGAAGACCATAACATCTAAAAATGTCAAATATCAACTCCCCCTATCACTGTGGAACCAGAACTGGTGCTAACAAGGGTCCTGAAGGGGTGTGGTCCCAGGAATGAGTACTAACATGGATCTTGCAGGGGTTGTAGCCCAGGAGTTCGATATTATGGTCTTCAGCATTTTGGTCTTTTGATATTATGGTCTCAAGATTATGGGTTTCAAGACTGGGCTTAGGGATTGTGATTTTAAACCAAAATGTATAACGTGTGTAAATGGAAACAAATGCTAATATGGTTTGTTTTCTTTTCTACTTATGTATGCATGCCTATGTTTTAAGTGATAATTAATAAAGGTCCAAAAGCAGCAAAAAGGTAATACACTGTGACTAGGTCTGTAGAGTACAAAAAACAGAAATCCAAGAAATTCTTCTCAAGACCAACCACGACAGCAGACAAAAGTAAAAAATGCAACTTTATTTAAAAGGTGATTGCTTTCATGCTCAACTGAGCACTTCTTCAGACCAATATAAAGCAATTAAAAGCCAGCAGCTCTTATATAGTCACTACATCAAATAAAATCAGTCATGTGGTTAACTACCACTAATATTATTTAAATAAGTTACGAGTTCTAAGAACTGGTTTTAAAGGTGCATAACCATTTAACCCTGGATGTACATCTGTTTGAATTATAACAATCTATCCAGTCTCATGTTGTTCTGTAATATTCTTAATGTCTCCTAAATGTTCCCCAAAACTTAAACACACTCTAAACTTAAACTTATGTATACCCCCTTCTTCCTGTACATGTTTTGCTAGGGCATTCCTAATAACCCTATTTCTTATAGCCAATAGATGTTCATAGGTTCATAGTTTAGTACTAAGCTAACTGCCCTTGCAAGCCATTTTAAGCCTAGCCAATTATCCCTTGTGAGACTCAAACCCTGCACCTTGTGTTTGTAAGGCAAACACCTTAGCCATTAAGCCACCCTCTCACCCTCTCACTCCATGTTGGTTTTGCCTATATAAAAACATGTACATGCTAAACAGCAAGCTATATAAACCACATTTACAGTGAAACAATCCCCACTAACCTTAAACTCAAACAATTGTTTGGTGGTGGGATGTACAAATCTCCTATTACTGTCTATATACTGACAAAAATTACATTCACTACAAGGTCGTGTTCCTCCCTGTATCTGAATTCTCACACCTCATTTACTGTCATAGCATAACAATCTCTTTAAAGATTGTTCTTAAAGACAAAAATGCTGTCCTACAATGTTACTAACCTTCGTATCTGATAATAGGACTGGTCAATCCTTTTTAACTATATTACAAAAACTGTCAGTATTGTTGGTATAATGCATCAAAAAGTTGACTCTGTCAGTATTATTATTATTGATGGTCCACTCATAATTATCAGTGATACCACTAACTGAAAAATAAGGTTGAGCTGAATTTCTCCTTAAAACTCTCACTTCTTTGACCGTACTTTCCATTTAATTGGTCCTGCAGCCCCTGTCTTTGAACTGTTGTGCAAGGGTTGTTAGGTTAGAATCAAAAATACTGTCCTTGCTGTTTAACCTCGGCATCCTCATACCCTGGCCTTTCAATACATTCCTAAGCACCCTAGATGGGTGCTTGCTATCTCTTCTCAATGTTGTATTACTACGAAAGGGTTTTCTGTAGTCTAGTAGCTATTTTATTATCTTCCATCGTAAAGACTTCTACATCTAAAAAGTCCATAGGACCTCAGACTACTCTCAGCAGCCATACCTCTCAACCTCACAGTGAAATAAATCTGGACAAAGCCTAAAATAATGGGGGGACAAAGCCCCAAAAATAGGGGCAGATTTTGAATATTGCTCTTATAGGCCAGATTCCAAAAGAGTTACTCTCAGTGTAAGTGACTTACTTCAGTGTAAGGCCTATCTGTTATTAACAAGCTTACACATGAAGCCAGATTCCAAATACCTGCTCTCAGCCTGATCTCAGTGTAAGTGGTCACTTAAACTGAGAGCATCTCTTTTGGAATCGGACCCATAAACGTAAAACATTGTTAGAATAACTGAATTTGAGTTACCATTAATTTGTGTTACCATTAATTTGTGTTACCATGCATTTGTGTTACCATTAATTTGTGTTACCATGCATTTGTGTTACCATTAATTTGTGTTACCATGCATTTGTGTTACCATTAATTTGTGTTACCATGCATTTTCTGAAGGATTTGACGTATGAAACTAAAATGTATGCAATTATTTAATGATGTCAATCCTCTGTGATTTGGCTGAAAACCAGGAAGTTGGGGCAAAAATCTGGATATTCCCCAAAAATATGAACGGTTAAGGGATGTGTTGGCAGCCCATTTTAAACAAAGTTTATTCTTCAGTTTGAACTGACATTACCAAATAATTTAATAACTGTATTTGTTTTTTTTTCTGAAAAAAGTAAACAGCTTTAAAAGGTTTAAAGAGACTTCACGAAGAGCTTACAACACCAGTTTATACAAAGAATTGCAAAAGAAGAAGAATTATTTCCGATTTAGCAACAGTAAGTGTCAGGAGTTACTTCATACTGCAGTGGATTTCTTTCTTCGAGTTCACAGATTACTTATAACCATATGTTCTTGACAACTGCTAGTTCACAAGTTGTGAAGTATGTCATTGCTATGCTTTTAAAAAACTCTCCCAGCCAGTGAATGAATTCATGCAACTTCATGATTCATGTGTTCATGACGTATGATTTTTACGTACTGTGCCAGTTAGCGTTTTAGGAACCACAGATGTCAAGTCGTTAAATCAGAGTAAGCTACAGAGATATAGTCCTACCTGACCTTTGAACTCTCATAGTATTGCACTTAAAATCTCAGGTGGGAGTGTATTTGTGCAGCTTACACTGTTTTAACTGTTAACATCTGTAGATGTTTAAATGTGGTCTGGCAGACAGAGTAACATAGATCATTATAAGGTGATTTGTTAAGGTTTTTATTTATTAATACCAAGGGTGCTTTCGTAACATTGGAAGAGTCATTTATTTTCTTTTATCTTAATGTCACTGTCAGTGAGGGAAAGCAAACAGAGTTTGTCTGATTTTACTTAATATGAACAATATATCTTTCATCTGCCAGTTAAGGAGATTTACTCATGGGGAAAGTCATTGTAAACAATCAGCACAAGGCATTGTATAGTATGGGATAAGCAAAAGACAATGACTCAGATTAAGGCAAGGTGTGGTATGAGGCACGAAACTGATCTCATTCATATACACACCACTCAACTTCTTTGCTCAAGAATTCTGAACAAAGCCAAAAATATGTGTGTAGGGGCAAAAGTCCAAAATCAGAAATGTTTTAAAAAATATTACTGTAATTCACTTAAAAGTTAATACAACAATAGATTTTGAATCAATATTTATTTTCTGAACTGAAACTCTGTCTGGCATTATTGACTGACTGTAATCCTCAGCACTTTACCAGAAGTTCAACATTTTTACAACGGACAAGGCAAAAGAAAATATCTGTACAGTTAAGCAGTATCTGCAACATGAAAAGGTGGTATAAATGGCATTGCTTCCAGCTATGTATATGCAACATCTTCAGCCCTCACATCAGCTTTACATCCATTACATGTTTTCTGCATTCTAGTCCTCAAACATTATGTCCTTCATTTTTCTAGTATAAAACAGCTTTTCAGCATTTCACTCATGACATTCCACTTTGTTAAACAAATCTACATTCCACACGAGTATTCCCTCCATCAGCATTCCTGCTTTTCACAGCACTTCTAAAATACAGTTCGCCAGCACCTTATAGTAATCTGCACTACGAAGGCTCTTCTATTCTTAAAACAGAAATACACTATCGATTCTAATACTGAACGTAAAAATATACGTTTCTATTAACTATTCTCAAAGTCATACACATGGAACAATTAACCTGCCCTCTAATAACCAAGCTCATAAAGAGCATGAACTTAGTTTATTGCATCTAGTCAAATTACACCATTTGTTTTAAGTATTCGTACTGTTTTGACCTGGACCATAGCAGACAGACACTCCGGTATCTCTAACCTCTGTCACATATCCCCTACACCAGTCACTCCCATTACACCTTAGCAGATGACCCCGGCTGCTTCCCTTCACCAGGTAAGGCCAGAGTATCTTGGGAAGCACAACCTTTAAGCCGTACTTGCTAATGTCAAGGTAGCAGAGTTTTACTGGGAGAAAATTAGAGCTGAAGATTATCATTAAAGCACATTGCCATCTCCTTCTTAAAGAGGTGTCATCGAAAAACCTCCACCCATTAAAAAGTATGGTACTAGCCTTCAAAAATTATAGCAGAGGATCAGATAGAGGAGAACCTTCTTATTTTTCACAACAGAAGTTCTTTATATACTAGGGAATCTTTGGATAGACTTAATTTATTTATGTAATAAGGTAGGTGCCCATATACTGGCCTGAATTTATGAGCAACAATAATAAGGCTAAATCTGAGGCCCAAAATCATAGTGCTATGTCTAAATCATAGCAGTTGAGAGGTATGGGTGGAATGTGAAATGACACATTCTGTGTGCCACTCTCCCTCCCACAGGCCGTGTTCTTGATGCCTGTTGTAAAACTCCCACCTCTTTTAGGTAGGATTGTATCTTGTTAAGTTCCTGTCCTCCACAAGGGATCATACAGGTGCTCAATCTTTCTCACTTCCTATCAGGATGAGGCAATGGGCCTATATCCACTTCAGCTTATCCCATTGACCACTCCTTCCATTACCCATTACTTACTTGGTGACAATACCGAAGAATGCCTTACCATGTTCCCATCAGATATGTTAATAACTACATCATATCTTTGAATACTTACTTTTGTTTCTTTCACTAAACTAAAAACATAGTTATGGTGAACAGAAGTGAAGCAATCATAATATATATTAAAAAAACACTCTTCCTGTTCAAAAGTGGACTGAATGCTAATAAGCAGTTAAAATATATAGCAAAAATTGAACTGCCTGGAAATGTATCAGTGTATTTCTTGTGGATCTACTATAGCTCATCAAATGGTACATTTGCAGTTACTGCAAATGCAAGCTTGCAAATGCAAAACTCACAATTCAAAATCCCTCAATTCTGACATAGCCAATGGACAGACATATGGAGACACACACACATGCATGCACAGAGTCATCAGTGAGGGCATCTGTGTATACAAACACATTGAATTTACCTTGTGGAGGGCAGAGGAAGTTATTGGGTTAGCACCCGTTTGTAAGTTAGTTTACTCATGTGTGCTAATTCTAAATCTATATCTGTCCCTAACCCCTACCCCTGCACCTAACCTTCTGAAAAACCTTTTCCTTACCAGTAGCATTATTTAGACACATAGTGTTATAGTTTTGTAAGACTTTTTTTCTGGGGTGCTTGGTGATTTACTGACCACAAAATTAGATTATTTGTCTTTTCTGTGATTAGTCCTTCATTTTTCTAGTATAAAGCAGCTTTTTTAGGTATTGTACATGGGCTTGTTTAGGTATTGTGTTTTTCGGTTACGCTAGATTCATGGAGTATAATTTTCAGTCAGTATCTGTTTCAGTATTGAAACTGGAACTGATGATATAATAAGAAAACTATAATATTTCAACAGCATTTATTGAAAATATCAGCACCATCATTTCTTATCCATAATTATATCTGAATGTGCTTCTTAGAGGTTTTTAAAATCTCAGACACTTCAGGAATGAGGACCTGCAAACATTAGTATTACTTGTAGCTGAAACTGAACTTGTCTTTCTTCTGGTAGTGACATGGACTCTGGTGATGGCTGATGTTCTTTTGACACGCCTCCACAGGACACCTCTGAGAATGTTTCTCTTGACACACTTATACTGACTGACATGTTTAGGACAAAATGTTTTTGTCCTTCACAGTCACTTAAAGAATTATCACTCATCTTGAGCTGTGTCTCCTCTTTCTTTTCAGCACTTTGCAGTCTGTTGTTATCACCACATGTAGTATTGGCTGCTCCTGTTAAAAAAAAAAAAAAAAAAACAGCTTCAGCTTGCTTATCATGACAATACTGTTAAAAACTTATGTTAGAAAGAGCCCTGGTTTGTCTATCATAACATAATTTTGTCTTGAATACTTTTGTTTCACTTTCTCTTGTACCTGTTCTCAGGAGGTAACAACAAGACAGATATGAGATTTCTTCCCTTTAGTCTATGACCTGTTAATGACAAGCAAGTGACCAACAAGTTACACTGGAGTAATTCTATATTAATGTAAGGCTAAGCTGCAGTCAGTGCTACTTCTGTGTGATGTCTTCATCAAGTGCTTCATGGCTATCCTGTTCTTTCTCCCTGACCATTTAATTAGAGGCAAAATCAGCATACTGGGTTAGGATCAAGGTAAAGAGAAGAGAAGACAGATGGTGCTTAAGAGGCTGCTGTCATCCACAGGACAGGTAACCAGCAGGATTGTGAAAGAGCTAAGGGCTGTTCTGATCTCTTTGGGCTCTTTATATCTAGAATCACATCATATTGACGCTGCTCACAGAAGATAAGAAGGTGAAGCACTCATTGTGGATGGTTTAAAATATCATATGGACCTGGACAGGCTGTTGGAATGGTTGAAGGTGTAATATATAAGGCTGGATCTCAAGAACTACAATATCCTACATTTTAAACAGAATACCATAAGGAAATGTTACTTCCCTACACTGGAAATAGAAATAACTGGGAATAAAAGTAATGGCAAAGATGAATGACACCGTAGTACATACACCCAGACGCAGATCCAGACATAGACACACACACACACACACACACACACACACACACACACACACACACACACACACACACACACACACACACACACACACACACACACACACACACACACACACACACACACACACACACACACACACACACACACACACACACACACACACACACACACACACACACACACACACACACACACACACACACACACACACACACACATGTATACACACACACACACACACACACACACACACACACACGCATGTACACACACACACACACACACACACACACACACACACACACACACGCGCGCGCATGTACACACACACACACACACACACACACACACACATGTACACACACACACACACACACACACACACACACACACACACACACATACACGTGCATGTACACACACACACACACACACACGCACATGTACACACACACACACACACGCGTGTATGTATACACACACACACACGCGTGTATGTATACACACACACACGCGTGTATGTATACACACACACACACACAAGCATGTACACACACACACGCGCGCGCATGTATACACACACACACACACGCGTGCATGTACACACACACGCGCATGTATGCACACACACGCGCGCATGCACACACACACACACACACACACACACACGCGCGCGTGCATGTATACACACACACACACACACACACACACACACACACACACACACACACACACACACACACACACACACACAGTTCTTTGGTATACAGTTTTGGACTTGAACTAAAAGAATTCCATGGGTAATATCCATATTCTTGCTCCAATGATGCATAATCTGAAGTAAAAAATATATATTTTGGAGGCCTTACCTGAAAACATGTAATAGGGTGATGTGGGGGGGGGGCATTCAGAGAAAAAAATGATCAGTGATGTAGAAAACCAGAGCATGACAGCAGAATCCTTTGAATGCAGCTCCTTAAAGGAAAAAGCAAATATGAACTTTGGGCTGATGGTTTGCCTTTTAGGTTATACAGGTTATTGGAGATTTCATGGCCATACTTGCAAACCTATTTTTCAATCCCAGCCAAAGGGAAGGCAAACTGTCAAATGTCTGGAAAGAGAACCTTGTAATCCCATTTTCATGTGCAGATCAGCTGATGACTTTGGAAATTACAAACATAGAGCTCCTATAAGTCATCTTAAGAATGTCTTACAAAAGGCTGAATATTTTCTCATGTGCTGGGCCCTTTACTTCAGTTTGTCAGATAATCAGCATGATTTCAGAGCAGGACTTAAAATCCTGCAGACAGCTTAATAAAGTGCAATTAAACAGCTGGCTCACTTTCAGATTTGGCAAATGCTTTGACATGGTCATTTACTCTCTGCGTCTCCCAACTCTTTGATGAAGGGATAGCCAGAGAGAGAGACATCCATTCATGATTCACCAGCTATATGAAGGACTGGATGTATTTCAGTTTGTTGTCATTCCATAATCTGAAAATCCAAAAGAATCTCCTTACATATACCTCAGATGAGTTTGTGCTTGAATCCCCTATTTTTGGAGTCCTTGTGAACAGCATGCAGGACTACACAGTGGCAGTATGCAAGTGACGTGCCACTAGTCTACTTGCCAAGCGCTTTGGGTAAATTGATGAACATGTGGCAGAAAGGTTATGACATACTTTAGGAGAAGAAGGATTGTGGTGGACCATTCTCAGTCCTGTAAATCCAAAGTTTTAGTATTTGATAGCAAAACTCTTACCTTTAATGTTTATCAGATAAAATATCTCTATGATCCCCTGGCCAGGACATATCATCCCTGCTGCCTACACACATAGTCATAATAAAATCAAACTAGCAGCTGGATCTGTTATGCAGATTAAAAAAGTACCTAACTACTGAAACCAAACTTAAAAAAGAAATCACATTTCTGTTCTCATGTTTTCTGTTTGAAGGACTTTAATTTGTCAAATTGTTAAAGACCATGATAGAGTTTCTCAATGATTTACAATAGAGTGGCCAGATTTGCAGCTGAAGCATCTCTTTACATCTATCACTATGCAATACTTTGTGAAGGGGCTGTCTCTCACTTGAGTCTTGGCTCATCATCGTGCAACTTACAGTGGCTGTTAAACTCCCTTACAAAGATCCAAGCAATCAGGTCAGTAATGTAGTTTACACATTGCCAATGTAGCCTTGCCCTTCAGTCCAGTCACATACTTTATGTCAAGGAACAAAGCATTTAATAATACCTGCTGTGATGCCCATGCACTGGTCCAGCAATCAAGGAGCCTCAATCCTCACCACTAACACCAGTGAGGGGCGTCCAAATTGGGAAGGATAACAAATACACAGTAAAGTACAATTTACCTTAAGAGGACACATAGATCACAGTCAGTCTGGGGCTGGTCTCTCCCTTTATCTCCAGATCTCCAATAAGACTCCCCAGTGGCACAGCTATAGGGTCCAGCTCTCAGCCTAGTGGTCAAGCTAAAACCTCCAGCACCCTATCTGTCCAACAAGTGCTTTGTGTCTCTGCCCAAGTAGTTGACACATACACACTTTGAGACATGAGTTATATACAAACACACAAACACTCCTGGGAAGGCTGGCACAAGTTCTCCAGCTATGCCCCTTCTGCCCAGACTATACAGTAGTACCACTTGCCACTAACCACTAATATCAGCTACTAATAAGGCCCTTATCAAAGGGTGTCCAATTATTACTGTGCAATATTATTATCCAAATGGTAAGTGTGATGGACACCAAGGCTTATTTGGAGTAGCTTGGACAGTGTCACTATATACATGTAATGTACTCTAGAGCTTAAATTATCTCTACATAAAAGAGCCACAGTTGAAAGGTTTAAAAATATTTAATAATAAATAATAACACAAGACAATACTTCTTACTACGCAGTGCTAGTCAAGAGTTCAGAGATCACAGAGAAATGCTTAAAATTATACAGTAGAAATGTTCTGACATCAATACAGAAAACAGACTTACTATTTTCTATCTATATCTAAGAGCAAACACAGTTCTAAAATAAAGTTACATATAGAGCAAGGCAGTGCTGATGATGTTGTCAGTTCTGAAAACAAATGCAAAATGCTCTGATTCTCTCTCTCTCTGTCCTTAAATTGATAACACAGTACCACTAACTCATTTCAGATTACATCATTATTCTCTGTTTCCCAGGCTAACAGAAACTCAGAGTGTAACAGCCCTTTTGATCTTGCTGCTGGTCAGGAAGCCAGAGCAATGCAGAAAATTATACATGTAAATTCTAACCATTAACTATGGTCTCAAAACAATAGGAAGAATTCCTTCAGTCAGATATCTCGGCTCCGAGTTTTGAGATCAAACAATTATACTATGCTTGACTTATCAGCTTTCCTCCAGCAGAGTGCAATGTGGTTACATTTTTGAAGTTCAACATTTAACACCATTTTCTTCCATTTAAGAGAACAAGCCTGTGGCTTATATTGATATTTACAAATGACAGAATTATCTACAAAATTCTGTCTGGCTAGGCTGGCAGCCTTCACATATCTTCACACCTGCTATTACCCTCATCATCAACCTCCTTTTTCTGTTTTGAAAATGTTTTTATTAGATTTTAACTAAACAAATTAATCATGACAATAATTGTATTTAGAAATTTTTAAGCATAAAAAACAATACATTACAATTGATATAGCTATTTTTGTTTATGAAATTTGTCCACACATTATAGTAGGAGGTGATTCTAGTAGAGCTTGATTTAATAGTGATAACTTCCAGATGACATACTTTGGTTGCAATAGTTGTGAATTCTTTGAATGAGGGTGTAGCTTCATTCTTCCAATTATTGGTTATAACTTTCTTTGGTAAAATGGTATTTCATTCTTTTAACACAAACAGGAATAGGCATATTAAAAATAATTAATAACTTAGATAAAACAAAATTATCCCCAAATAAAGCCTGTAAAAATAATGTTATTCCAATAAGATGTAAGTATAACACAATCAAAGAACATGTGTTGCCAATCTGCTTTAAGCTCCTGTTTACATCTCCAACAAACTTGCTTCTTTATAAGCATTAATTTGATTTTATGAGGTGTGACGAAAGAGCTATGAAAGAATTTCAAAGTAAAAAGATTTCATCTTAGAGAAGAAGTCTGCTTAGAAGATATTAAAAATTATTTTTTATCCTCTTCGTTTGGAGGTCTGTTATTAATGTGAGTAAAATAGTTCTAATAAATGTAAAATCCCAAATACTGAAACGTGGTGGCTAGAAAGTTTCACAGTCACTGTTCAAAAAGATAGTAAACACCTGGTTCACTCCACAACAGCAAATAGTAGTGCAAGCTACAATCCAGCTGTATAAAGACATCCACAAAACTTCTAAAAATCAGGAACGTTCTTTATTTGACATGCATGATTGTGGTATATAAGACTGTTGAATTTACATGCTGCTACAGTCTGATGAAGCCATTTGGGTGAAAGCGCTTACTGCATGTCAAATAAAGAACGTTCCTGATTTTTAGAAGTTTCGTGGATGTCTTTATACAGCTGGATTGTAGCTTGCACTACTATTTGCTGTTGTGGAGTGAACCAGGTGTTTACTATCTTTTTGAACAGTGACTGTGAAACTTTCTAGCCACCACGTTTCAGTATTTGGGATTTTACAGTTTGCTTATTGTTATTTCTGCTACGTGGTTCCCCTGCACAGACCCTATATTTTTTATCTATTTTAGTTCTAATAAATGTCATTGCAATTTTTTGTTTCTTTCCTCACCACTCCATATGATTTGGATAAGAGACTCTCTCCCAGTGTGTTTCGTTGAATTAATAATTTTAAAAATTGAATTAATTTTGGAATAAGATCTCTTACCCTTGGTTGCATTAACTTAATTTTACCTTCTACATATTGTCTGCAAGATTGCACATCTAACCACATATCTTTGCTTAAATCATATTTACTTATGATATAATCAACAGAATGCAGTTTTTTATTATTCATTAATTGAAGCCAATATATCAGATGTTTTTTCTTTAAATGTAATAATTGTGTATAACTTTGAAGTGAAAATATTACTTTGAATGTATGCTATAGGGAAAGAAGAAAAATATATGCCTTATATGTTGGATTTCTATAAATTAAGTTACTAAAGGTATTTAATATAGTAGAAATAAAATAAAAGTCAGCCTGGTGACTCCTTTATGAAAAGTAATCTTTTAGCAACCAATTTAAACTATTGCTTAGTAAAAATTTTGATTACAGTTTATGTTATATTTAAATTTTATGAAAATACTTCCTAGAAACTTTTTCTAAGTGGTTGTGCAAATATTATTTATCCATAGAGATATTGCTTTTATAATTGATGATAAAGAATATAATTCTAGATCTGGTAGTCCAATCCCTCCTGTTGTCCAGTCCCTTATATGATGATTTAAGACAATTCTTGATTTGTTGGGGAACCAAAGAGATTTTAAAATTAGTGTATTAAATTATTTAATGCATGTTTTAGATGGCGGTAAAGATAATGATTGAATAACATAAATGTTTTATAATTGAATAACATAAAGATTTTTGGTAAAATAATCATTTTGATTATAGATAGTCTCTTTTCCATTATGAAGAAAAATTTGTTCCATTTATTTATTAGATTTTTTTATACTGATTATGCTGTTAGTATAATTGTAATTTATTATATTATTAATGTTATCTGTTATAATTATCCCTAAATAGTTCATTTTTCTCTCTTTCACAATGTAGTTAGTAAATCTATCATTTATCCCATCAATATTGGCATTTATGGGTCGTATATTTGTTTTGTTATCATTAAAGGAGACCAGATTTTTTGGAACACATCAATTGCCTTCAAAACAGCAGAAAGGGAACTATCACTGTCACTCAATGTCAGAAGAATGTCAACAACAAATAATTGGATTTTAGAAAACAAATTCACATTTATGTTAATGCCTTTTATGTCTAAATTTGACCTAATAAAATTAGCAAAAGATTCCATAATTAGAGTGAAAAACACGGGTGAAAGAGGGCATCCTTGTTTAGTTCCCTTCAAAAATTGCACTGAATCAGAAGTAAAAGTGCAAATTTTAATGTATGCAAAACAATTGTCATAAAGAAGATTTATAAGATGCGTAAACTTACTTGAAAATGACATTCCTCTAAGACTAACAAAAGATATTTCTAATGCACAGAGTCAAAGGCACTATTAATATCTAGACTCATTAATGTTAGATTCTCTTTTGTTTTGTTTACTGTGATTATTCTTCTGATAATGTCATAAGAATTTCTATTTAGAATAAAGTCAGTTTAGTCCTCATTAACCATGGAAAGTAGAACATATTTTAAACTATTAGCATGAATTGACGTGATTAATTTATAGTCTATATTTAAAAGAGAAATTGGTCTGTATGAAGAGCATTCAATTGGATCTTTGTTAGTTTTAAAATTGGGGAGATAAGAGAATATTTATAGGAGGGATGAACATTTGCTAAGTCTTTAACTATAGAAAAAAATTTGTGTAATATGTTTAAGGCTTCTGTAGGTAGTAATTTGTAGAGTTCTGATATAATTCCATCATTACCTGGTCCTTTGTTAGGTTTTAATTTGTTAATCTGAGTTTGAATTTCAGAAATTGAGACAGGTTTGTCAATTAATTTCACTTGGTCTTCAGATAATTTATTATACATATATATATATATATATATATATATATATATATATATATATATAAATATATATATATGTATAGGTCTACTTCAGAACGTTGACCGTTCAGAATGACGACTTTCATATGGCCGACACCATATGACTGACATTCCAAAAGACCGATATCCTGAAATAGCACCATTTACCTACCTGTAGACACAGTAAAACTGTGTTATGCAGGGGGACAAGCCCCCATGCACCCCCACACCCCCGCTACTTAAATATTCTCACTCTGAGATCGCACTACAGTGCAGAAAAGGGGAATCTCCCAATACCGCACTGTAGCGGGATCTCCGCTATCATTTGTCGGCCTTTCAAACATTCACTCATATGTCGGCCATATGAGTTTTGAACATTTGAAAGTTCGAACAAATGAAGGGCTCCCATATATATATATATATATATATATATATATATATATATATATATATATATGGGTCTACTTCATATGATCGACAGACCATTTGATCAAAATTAATTTGGTTGACAGCTCATTTGGTCGACAACCAGTATTCATAGCACTTAACAGGGATTTGCCCCCCCCTCCCCAATGTTGTGCAACCCTGGAGTTGTTATATATAGTTAGGGGGGGTGCACAGCCCCCCACATTGGGGGTTGTGGGGGGGTGAAGCCCCCCACCTATTTTCGTTTAAAAGCATGAAAATGCAAGAAAAACTACACATTTTAAATGAAAATAGGTAGGGGGCTTCACCCCCACACCTCCCAATATAACAACTCCAGGGACGCACAACATTGGGGGAGGGGGGGCAAATCCCTAAGTGCCTTGAATACTAGTTGTCAACCAAAGGAGCTGTCGACCAAATGGGTGTCGATGAAATGGTCTGTCGATCATATGAAGTAGACCCATATATATATATATATATATATATATATATATATATATATATATATATATATTTTTTTAATAAAAGTTTTGATTATCCCTTCTGAGTCTGTTATTACATTGAATTGTTGATTTTATTATAATTTCTAAATACTTTTGAAATATCTTCTATTTCCATCACTTTTCCTTTTATATGAATAAACCATCTTTATATGGTTAGACCTACTAAGAAGTTTTGTGCTGCATAGATTTTTGGGTTAATAGAGACATTTGTTATGTAAAACTTTTCTAGATTAATCCCAATTTTATTATTTAAAAATTCCAAATACTTACTATGTAGATTATTAGTCTCTTCTATGTTATTATAGTTACATGTCTGATTTCCAGTTTTAATTTGTCAAGTTTTTCTTGTATATCATTGTTTCATTGTATATCATTGTGACAATAGGAGGTACTGCCAGCCATGCCAGCGGAAGTAGGAGAGTGGATGTATAACTTATGCCAGCATGGCTAGATGGAATTTTGTATATAAAATTGACTTGTACAGATGATTGTGCTGAAAATCTATTTCTGAGGTTTGCTTGTGTGAAAATGTATCAATAGTGTGCCCTGCTGGAAGGAAATGAAATGTACGTGCATTCTTGTAACTGAATTAAATGTATACATTGTGACTCCATATTCTGGAAGGGAAGAGGTTAAGCTACCTGACTTTGAAAAAAAATATATATTCTTAAAATTAAGTTACTTTATGGGGTAAGATATAAAGATGTTATCCCACAATTTTGAAGGGTGCCAGAGATGGAACGCCTGTGCTAGAGAATAGGTTGTAGCTCCTGTAGGAATAGAGGAATGGTTTTATGGTTTTATGACTTCCAGCAGCTCACCACATCTGAGCAATCCTCTGTCTGTGTGTAGGGTAACATGTAGGTGCTAAACCCTGACAGCTTCTAGTGTTGGTGATAGCATGGGAAACAGAGTCAGATGACCAGATGTATGTGATGTCATTCTGTACAGAAATAATGTTTTAATATTAGAGGAGACTGAAGTCTCAGCAGCATGTGGTATTCTGTCTTGGATCTGACAACAAGGACCACTCACCCATCTTGCTGTGCTCTATTCAGTAAGTAGGAACACTAAATATTTAACTAAATCAGGAATAGATAATGAGACTAGCTAAATACTGATTTTCTATAACTGTGTGAAACTTTCTATGTGTGTTATTTTTAATATTCCCTATGGCTGAAACTCTGGTGTTTACTATAAATAGATATTTAGTATTTTCATGTTCTTTTATTATTTATTATTAAATATATTTAAACTTCTCCTTGTGGCTGATCCTTTCAGAAAAATACTTAAGTTTTGAGAGTATTTGCACATATTTATTTGGTGATAACTGTGGCCGATCCTGAAAGCCTGGCTGTTTGGTCAACATTACCATTTGTATTAATATTAACTTCACTTAGTATAATTGGGTATCCTTTTAAGAACCTTATAGTAACTGACTGGTGGCAGTGAAACTACCTTATAGTCTGGTCAAAGTTGGTAGAGCAGGTAATCTGTGCCAGCCTTTCCCAGGTGTGTGTGTGTGTGTGTGTGTGTGTGTGTGTGTGTGTGTGTGTGTGTGTGTGTGTGTGTGTGTGTGTATATGAGAATTAAATCTCACTGACTGTGTGTGTGTGTGTGTGTGTGTGTGTGTGTGTGTGTGTGTCAGCTACTTGAAGCAGGGACACAAAGCACTGGTTTGACAGAGAGAGTGCTGGAGGACTTGGCTTGGACACTGGGCTGAGGACCTAACCCCACAGCTGTGCCAGTGGCAGTCTTACTGGAGACCTGGAGGGAGACAGATAGAGACACCCAGACCCTGAGCTGAGTGTGTGCCCTGAGTGCTCTTAAGGGAAATTGTGCCTGATGCAGAGAGGTCTGCATCTGGAAATACTGATTGCATCCATTTGTATTTCAAGTGAATATCCCTCTCCAGTGTCAGTGGTGAGGATTCAGGCTCCTTGATTACTTGCCCACAGTGGGGATGTCACAATCGTACAATTCTTTGTCCTATTGTTTTTTTCTTTATTAATACCCAATTGGTGATTTTATTGCATCCCATATATAGATTTCTGAAATATCTCCTGTATTGTTAATTTCTACAAAAGAAATACTTTATTTAATGTAAAAGTCCTTAAAATCCTTTAAACAAGTTATAAATGCTTGTCTCCTCCTGATATTAATGTTATTATTACATTTTAAAAACAGCTCAAAAGTGATTGCATTATGAACTGAAAGTGGGCAAGATACCACTCTAACTTTGCCTAGTTTATCTATCAACTCATTGGAGACATGTACTCTATCATTTCTGAGAAATCATTTATGTCTCTAAGGTGAAATAGTTGGTGAACTTTAACAGTGCCTTTGCTGATGCCTGTATTTTTGGTTTACATGTTGTATTAGTATCGTTTGGTGAAAATATATAATTAAAATCTCCTGCTAGTATGATGCTGCTTTTGAAATTTGAATTACTTGTTCTAGAAGTTGTTCAACTGTTTTAGTTCCTATTCCAGGAATCCAGAATAAGTTAATAAGGGTTAATATTCCCTTATTATATTCTAGGGTAACAGAACAAAGCATACCTTTATCATCCATATATGTGTCAATGACGTTAAGCATAGGCAAAGAATTTTTCGATATTATAGCAACTCTTCTTTTTTATTATATTGTGAACTAGATAATATAGAGAAGTGGTGTTGCGGTAACGTTGTAGCCTCACAGGAAGACGTTGTCGCGTTCGATTCTCAGCTAGAGCGTCTTCTGTGTGGAGGCATGCATGAATGGGCGTGCCTTCATTGAAGGTTGTGCGTCAGGGCTGGTAACTCGGCATGTAAAAATCCACTACCAAACATTAGCGGACCGGAGTTCCACTGTGGCGACCCCTAACCGGGATAAGCCGAAAGACACAACAACAACTTAGTATTAAGTCTGTCTTTATCTTGACAGTTAAATAACTTCAAATAATTGTTTAGACTACCCCTCTTACAACCATTACTCAATCCATTAACATTTATGGAGATACAATTAATAAATGACATTTGTTATACAGGCCAACAGTGTACATGTAACTCTCTTAAAATTAACTATATGGACCCTGTATAATATCTCTCCTTTGTTAAAGAACTGCTTACTAATATTTGTGCTGACATTAATACTTAAAAGTTTAATTAGATACATAATAATTGTTATTGCAGACAACCACAAAAAAACAAAAAAAACTTTTAATGTAACTAAACACTTACTTTTAAAATCCTTCAACCCCCTTGTGAAGAAAATGAAACCACTGTCATCTGTATTAGCTTGTCTGGCAGGAGATTTGTGCATATTCTCAGATTAACTTGTGTTGTATGCCAGCAAGTCTAATTGTGAAAATGAATAAGTTTTTAAAATGTTGAGTATTTCCCTGTTTATACAATTTGTTTAAAGAATCTGTCAGTGGTTTGATACATTTCTAATTGCGCAAGTTTGAGAGGAGGATTCTAAAATACAAACAGTTCAGTGGAGAATCAGCTGATCAGTAGATGATGTCATTAGTAGTAGACCATGCTACCAGATATGAGATAGTTACTCTGTCATCTATTGAGGTAGAGAAGGTGGCAAATGCTTTGCTATAAATCTTCAGCAGAGTAGGTGTTCCACAGGAAATATTGATTGACTGAGGTGCCAACTTCATGTCAGACCTGCTGACTTGCCTGTGGAAGCATTGTGGGATGAAACATCTAAAGACCAACCCCTGCCATCCCCAAACTAATGGTATTTTGGGGAGGTTAAACTCTACGTTAAAGACTATGTTATGAGCATTTGCAGACCAATTTAAAAGGGAGTGGGACAAGTATTTGCCCCATCTACTATTTGTGTACAGGGAATTAAATGCAGGAATCTACAGGTTTTTTAACCTTTGAGTTGTTATACGGGCATAGGGTGAGGGGACCTTTATATTTAATTCAAGATGAGTCTGTTGTGGCTTATGTTCTTAACTTTCAAACAAGACTTAAGGAGCTCATGGGTTTAGCTCAATAGAACCTAGCAGTGGCCCAACAGCAAAAGAAGGTGTGGTATGACCAGAATGCTCAAGCCTGAGAATATGCTGAGGGACAGAAGGTGATGGTACTTGTTCCTGTTAGACATAACAAGTTACAAGCAGCTTGGGAGGGACCCTTTGAGGTGGTGAGGAAAATCAATGATGTGAACAACATGATAAATTTGGTAAGTAAGAGACAAGGGCACAAACTGTACCATGTGAATATGATGAAACCTTATCATGACAGGGAGACCTTAGTATTGATCATTCATAGTGGATGGCAGGAAGAGTCTGAAAGAGATATGGTAACCAATCTTTTGGGTGAGGCTAGGATTGACACCTCTTTGGAAGAGATCGCCATATTGCAGCAGTTAACTCCTAATCAAGTGTGGGAGATAAAAACAGTATTGCAGGAATTTGGGGATATGTTCACAGGGAAACTTGGGTGTACTGACTTGGTGCAGCACCATGTGGACACAGGACCCCAAAAACCTATTAAGTACATTCCTTATAGAGTACCTGAGAGAGTGAAGCAGACTCTGAAAGGCGAAATAAGGGAAATGCTAGAATTGGGGGTATTTCAAGAGCCTAACAGTCATTGGGCTAGTACCAAAAAAGGATGGCAGTGTGAGATTTTGTGTAGACTGCCAGAAATTAAATACTTGCACAGAGTCAGATGCATACCCCATGCTGAGAACAGATGATGCTGTAAAACAGGTGGGTGGGGCTAGGTATCTGACCACTATTGATTTGACTAAGGGATACTGGCAGGTACCCCTGACTTGTTCTGCTGCTAGAGAAAGGTCAGCTTTTGTAACCCCTTATGGATTGTATGAATTTACCAAGATGCCGTTTGGAATGAAAAATGCCCCAGCAACTTTCCAGAGGCTGGTAGACTATATCTTAGTAGGAGCAAGGGAATATGCTCTAGCATACTTGAATGAGATCGCTATTTACAGCCATTCCTGGCAGAAACATCTCCAACATGTTAGGGAAGTCTTGGATAGAGTAAGTAGGGCAGGATTAACCATTAAACACAGTAAGTGTCAAGTGGGTATGGCAGAGGTCACTTACTTAGGACACACAGTAGGAAGTGGTAAAATTAGGCTAGAACCTGTCAAGGTGGTAGCTATTCAAGAGTGGCCAGTTCCTGTTACTAAGAAACCAAGTGAGACCATTTCTAGGAACATCGGGGTACTATAGGAAATTGGTGCCCAATTATAGTACCATAGCTGCACCCCTTACTGACCTAACTAGGAAGAATAAACTGGACAAGGTGGTGTAGACCATAGATTGTGAGCAGGTATCCCATAAACTTAAGGAGATTTTGGGAGGACCCTCTGTGTTAGTCAGCCCAGATTACAATTAAGAATAATATTGTACAGGTAGATGCTTTTGATTATGGGGTGGGGGCTGTACTTAGCTAAATTTCTGCAGAAGGAGAAGAGCACCCAGGGGTATATTTGAGCCATAGACTCCAACCTAGAGAAGAGTGTTATGCAGCCATGGAGAAAGAGTGTTTGGCCATAGTGTGGGCATTGCAAAAGCTGCAGCCCTAACTTTATTGGGGAAATTTACTGTACTCACAGATCATAACTCTTTAACATGGCGTAACAGGGTCAGTAAGCAAAATGCCAAGTTAATAAGGTACAGCCTAGGATTGCAAGAATATGATATGACCATACAACACATGAACATACAGTGGGGTTAATAATGCCAATGTGGATGGATTGTCCAAGAGAGGAGTGGGTTAATATTCCCAGATAGACCCATTTTTCTCAGGCATTGATTTCCAAGGGTTGCTTGAAAATCATGCTTGAGTCATAATGGGGGGGGGGGTGAAGAAAATGAGAACACTGTCATCTGTGTCAGCATGTCTGGCATGAGATTTGTGTATATTATCAGATTAACTTCTATTGCATGCTAGCATGTCTAAGTGTGAAAATGTAAATACATTTTTAAAATGTTGAGTATTTCCCTGTTTATACAGAATGTTTAAAGAATCTGTCAGTCTTTTGATACATTTCTAATTGTGCATGTTTGGGAAGGAGATTCTAAAGTACAAACTGTCTGTCGAGAATCAGCTGATCAGTAGGTGATGTCATTAGAATGTTCCTGGTTGCTATGTGATTATTTGAAGAGATGGTTGAAAGGAAATACAACTTTTTCAAATAGCTGATAGTTATTTTTAAAATAACACAGTTAAAATTGTTAACCTGAATTATAAAACAGACTGCTAAAGTCAGTTGAAGGGTAGCTAGTTAAGAGTTGCAGTCAGTTACAGTGTTGTGCAGTAGATACCTAAGAAAAAGGACTCACTAAAAACTGTAAGCCTGCTTTTGCCTTGCTGTTATGTTTTAGATTAGATCAGGGACAGTATTCTATAGTTGGATTAGGAAAGTTTGGTTATTTAGATAGAGTTTTTCTAAGATGATGGACTTCTATCCTACATTTTAATTTTATATTTCTGGTGATTGAATTCTAGTGTTTATTGAAAATTATTGATTTGCATTCTTGCAATCATTGTACTTATTATTAAATGTTTTTCATTACTTTACATTGTAGGAGGACAATCAGTGTGTTCTTTAGAGATTAGAGAGTGCTTATAACTGTTTGATACTCCCCATGTTACCTCAAATGCCTGGCTGCTACTGGTCATAGCTATCATTTATTTTGATATTTAATTGTTAATAATTGATCACCCTTTGAAGTAGTGTGGACCTGTCTGACTCTGGTGGCAGCATTACCATTTGTACTGGGGAGGGGACACAGCTCTAAATATCTGTCATGCGTCCCATAAGTGTTAGAGTGTGTGAGATTTAAATTTATTTTGAGTGTGAGTGAGTGAGTCAGAGGTCTTAAACTGGAACAACATGCTCTGAAGTACATATTAAAGGAATACATTTGGGATGGACAGAAGTATATAGTCCAGTCCAATAGAGAGTGTTGCTGTTGTGTTCTTAATGGAAATTGTGGAATTTTACTCTTGTGTGCCTTGTGCTCTGGTGTTTTTGATGACACTCTCACACTGGAGTCAGTAGTGAGGAATGAGGTTCCTTAATTACTGACCAGGGTTTTAATTGGGGGATGTCAGTTATTGGTGGCAGTCTGGTGGGATATTAACCAGATGTCATATTATTGGTGGCAGTCTGGTGGGATATTAACTGGACATCACACCCCTCATGGAGTCTAACACTCCCTGCTTGAATAGTCTAACCATCTGAGCAAACCCACCCATCTACTATTCTAAAAAGCCCAGACCTCTCTGCTTCAATTAACCAAAAGTGTCATATTAATAGCAAAGTGAACACAAGTCTGTATCCTTTAAAACAGGGATATTTGTATGAAAAATAAAAGAAGTATTATATGTCCCAAAGTTGTTGCTTAACTTACATATTTCTCATTTTTATATCATATATATCATTTTAAATCTGTGTTTGCCCCATGCAGAGTGTTTCCTGTCTCAGCCACATGCTCTCAATGTCCCCCTTCAGTATCTCACAGTCAAGCCTCACTCCATAATGCCCATTTCAACTGTTTCTTCACCAAACTAAGCAACTGGGTGCTTAACACCTGAAACTCGCATGCTACATGGCCAGTGCAATCAATATTGCTTAAGAAAGTGCTATTGTCCCCCTTCAGTATCTCACAGTCAAGCCTCACTCCATAATGCCCATTTCAACTCTTTTCTCACCAAACTAAGTTACCAGGTGCTTAACGACTGAAACTCGGGTGCTACATAGCCAGTGCAATCAATATTGCTTATGAAAGTTCTATTGTCCCCCTTCAATATCTTGCAGTCCAGCCTTACTCCATAACACCCATTTCAACTGTTTCCTCACCAAACTAAATGACAGGGTGCTTAACAACTGAAACTCAGGTGCTACATAGCCAGTGCAATCAATATTGCTTATGAAAGTTCTATTGTCCCCCTTCAATATCTTGCAGTCAAGCCTTACTCCATAACACCCATTTCAACTGTTTCCTTACCAAATTAAGTGACAAGGTGCTTAACAACTGAAACTCGGGTGCTACATGGCCAGTGCAATTAATATTGCTTAAGAAAGTGCTATGTATGTGCACTATTAAGCTCTAAATACTATCCAGTGTATAATTTGTGATTTTATTGAGAGCACACTACGAGGGAAACCCTGCTACCCTTTCTTAACTGCCAAGTAGTTCCCCCCACCACTATAACAGATATATAACCTCCATTTCCAATGGCCACTTTTTACTATAGTCTTTCCTTGTTTTCCTCTCTACTCCAGATTGCATCCCACCCTTAAGCCTACTATCACTGTTTATGAGCAGTAAGCTTTCCAGCTTCCTGCTGTATTTTACCCTCTGTATTATTCTGCTTTTCTCTTTTTTCTTCTCTTAGCAACAGCTAACAACTCTTAACCACCTGCCCAGCCCTTGCCTCCCTCATCCTCACTTTTTGGATGCAGCCTACACTTTCTGGTACATGTTTATTAACTTTAACCACTGCCTTCTAGATAGCTTTTTGGCTAATTTAAAGTTAAGAGCTGTGCTGCCTTTGTGCATACCTTACCTCTTAGTAGTTGTTTTCCATTTTTTAACCTCTGAACGTGTGTGCAACCCACTCCATTCGTCATCCGCTTCCACTCCAGGCTCACTCCGCTCCCCTACCCTACCTCTATTCTCACCCACCCCCCACTTCCATTACATTTATACCTCTATAAACTCCTCCCTTTACTCTCACCAACCAATAATAACACACATACATACCACACCACCCTCTAATTCGCACCACCTACTCATCCTAACCTACCCAATTACTTCACAATACTATCTACAGCCCCAAACTATAACGTATATGCACTCTACCAATTTCTCCATCCACAACCATAACAAAATGTCCATATCTCTGGCATATTACTTTTATTAACCATCAGCATTACAACCTTCCTCACACTCTATCATGCCACATCCCCCAACACCTGCATACTCACACCACCCATAACATCCTGTACCCTAAGTACCCCATTCTTAGCTCACACACCCCACTACTCCAACATCTCACCTTCCCTATTTGTATGGAACCCCTTACATCTAACAAAAACCACACCCACCCCAAAGACTACCTAACTTAAACTAGCCAACTACTCCCTTTTACAACCTCCTCTTGTACCTCACACCACCCATTTAACAATACACATACTTCTAGAACTATCAAAATGTGGCGATGTACAGCCTAACCCAGGACCCACAAACAAAGCATCCTCCAACCAGTCACTAACCAAGACCTATACATAATCACAATAAACACATGCAGTATTTGTAATAAAATTACTGAATTTCAAGCCTGGCTAGCTCATAACTCCCCAGACATCGTAGGAGTAACAGAAACCTGGCTAAAACCTCACATAGCTGATAATGAACTTTTTTCACCAGGGTACACCATGATCTGCAAAGACAGACTTAATAAAAAAGGTGGCAGCATAGCACTAATATACAGAGACTCCTATAATCTTACTCTCTTTCAAAAAATAGTTCTCTCTTTTAACAACCTAGAGCTACTCATAACATTTTTTCATATAAATAGAAATAAAAAGATATGTATCATCGTGCTCTATATTCCCCCTAGAAACAATATTCCAACCCTAAAAGGTTGTCTATCCTGGGTAAACCATAACATCCCATATGAAACTATCATTGTCAGTGACAGCAACATAAACAGGCAGAGCATAATCTGAGATTCCCCTCTAAATAGCATTAACCTACACAGCTTTACACAGTTCATTACAACCCCTACTCACTCCCCTATATCTCAAACTACAACTACTATAGACTGGATCCTTGTAACTTACCCACTCAGTTTCATAAATAGCGGTACTCTCCCTGACACTTTAAGTGATCACCAGCCAGCTTTTAATCATAGATGCCACTTGCATATTCCCAAAATTCATACTTATAGGACATCAAGAAATCTTACCAAATTCAACCCTGAGACTTTCATAAACTCCTTAAAATCCCAAACTGGTCCCCCTTAAAAACACTTCTTCTAGACAATGCTGTTGACTATTTCAATAAACTCTTCCTCGACACACTCAATAGCATAACCCCAATACGTACTAAAAGAATAAAAAACAACAACCACCCTTGGCTAACAAAAGAAACCAGACAAGCTCTCCTGTATAGAGATAAAGCCTGGAAACATGGGCAGAAAAGTAAAAACCCAACTCAGGAACTTACCTACAAGCAGCTTCATAATAAAACCAAAAAGCAAGTTATAAATGACAAAAAAAAAATATTTCTCTACCCAACTATCCAGCCAAAGTCATAATCCAAAACAGTTATTGAAATTTGTCACAACCTTACTAACTCTAGCTCTCTGTGCAAAACCTATCCCCTTCACCAGATGATGACCCACAGCAAATTGCCCAAATGTTCAATGCACACATTATTTCCACCATTTAAAACCTGCTCAAACCCCCTCTTCAACAGCTATCCTTAATAACAACTCCCAAACCCCTGCTAACCCCATCCAAGAAATTACTAGCTCTTCTCCCCAAAATCTGACAGATCAACTTACCAGCACTCCCTCTACCCTACCATTTTCTCTATAACCAGTACAAACCTCAGTAATACTTAAACACCTCAAAAAACTAAAACCCTGCTCTCTCTCTGCTCATAATTTACCTCCAGAATTTCTACAACTCAGAGCCCCAGCAATTGCCTACCCTGTAATCATACTAATAAATCGATCCATTACAGAATCCTACATTCCCTTACTATGAAAAATCAATCATCACCCCACTACACAAAGGTGGCAACACCTTTGATCTCTCAAACTACAGACCTATCGCTATTCTCTCCCCATGATCAAAAATCTTAGAAAGATGTATACATACCCAACTCCTAAAATACCTTCTGAACCACAACCTACTCTCCAGCACGGATTTTGCCCAGCCCACAGCACCACAACAGCCCTAGTATCATTTACAGATACTATTTTAAAACCTGGGATGCAGACCTTATTACTTCTGTGATCCTATTAGATCTATTTAAGGCTTTTGACACAGTGTCACATACCAAATTACTGCAAAAACTAGAATCAATAGGTTGCTCCCCTAATGCACTTACTTGGTTTTTAAGTTGTCTGCAAAATAGGAAATAATCTGCAAAATGGAAAACTAAACTCTCAGACAATCTTGACAATAACATCAGAGTTCTCAAAGGCTCAATTCTATGACTTCTTCTCTTTAATATATTCATAAACAATCTCCATAAAGTATGCCTACAAAGCACCCTTGTCCAGTATGCCGATGATTCCACCATAATCTCCACTGCCAATAACTTATCCAACCTACAACAGATCAGGCAAACCACTTTCACATCCGTTGAAACATGGTTAACTGATGCCCAACTATTATTAAACTCCCAAAAATCAAAACTCCTTTATTTTCATCAAAAGCACAAGGCTCTGACTTCAAAATTCTCTCTCAAAAAAACACAGTAATAGAACAGGTCAAAACAGCAAAACTACTAGGAATTGCAATTGATGACAAACTCACTTTCCAATCATATATTCTGAAGACTATAAAACAGACCCACTTCAAACTAGGTAAACTCTACCATCACAAACTATACCTAGATAAACCTACAAAAATAAAGATTGCAAGCACTCTATTAATCCTTTCCTTCCTCTATGGCCGCCCCATTTTCACAAATCTTCACACATCACTGATAAAGAAACTTGAATCATGTTAATGCAAAATAGCAAAATTCACCTCTGGTATGTCAAACCGATTACACCATTGCCAAGCCACCACAGAACTAAGGCTTTTCAAAACCAAGAACCAAACTCCACTCTCCCTCCTCAAACGCAAATAAAATAAAGCTGCAGCCCAAAGCCCCAAATGAAAGGATGGTCTTTTATTCCACTGAATTCACACTTTTAGTTGAAACAGACACAGTCAAACCGATCACACCATTGCCAAGCTACCTTAGAACTAGGGCTTTTCAAAACCAAGAACCAAACTCCAGTCTTCCTCCTTAAACACAAATAAAATAAAGCTGCAGCCCAAAGCCCCAAATTAAAGGATGGTCTTTTATTCCACTGAATTCACACTTTTAGTTGAAACAGACACACAGTTGACTAAGCACTTTTGCCTAGCATTACAGCTAAAAAGGCATGTTTATGTAAAATTAGAAAGTTTAAGCACTAGAGACAAAAAAAATTACTTCTACTTTTTACAAATACATCTTGTAACCAGACAACATGTTTCTCTAATTCTCTGACAGTATTAAGAAACACATATAACAAATCTATAAGGAGAAATTATTTTAAATCTATTCCAAGCATCACAGCCATTCATTTGTGAACTATGACATGAAATATATCTACAGAGAATGGAATTATCCCCCTCCCCAAAAACAAACACATCAGAATTCATCTGGTAAGGCACAACAACTACACATTATCAAAGCCCATGCACTAATAAGGTAAACAACTTTATGGTTATATTATTAGTAATGGTAAAACAACTCCTCAAATTTTACACTGAATTACAGTCAGGCAGGGCCATATCTACATTCATAAAATATGTTCATAGGTTTATAGGTTCATACTAGGCTATCTGCCCGAGGGCATTTACAAGCCTAGCCCATAGTTTTGTGGCTTACACCACCCCTTTAGTATGGGGAACTATACCCATTATTTTGCTGTGCCTCTGTTGAGCAGTGACACTGAGGTAATCCCTGGGGTATATCTGCGATCTCCCATCCATTGGTCAAGATTTCTCTTGAACAAGGCCAGCGAGGTGCTCTGTCTCACATATACCGGGATTTTATTCCACAGCATAGGGAGTCTTTGGGTGATGAATCTATCCCTCCAGCACGTCCTATTAATAGCCGTGTCGAGGTTTAAGTCTCCCGCCCTTGTGGTTCTGACGGATCTAGATTTTTTGAGGTGAAGCATATTCATCAAATCTGGGTTTTTGTAAATAAATGTTTGTCTATTTATTCCCTGTAAGTTACTTTTTCACTGTTAATGCTTTTAAAATATGAAATGCCACTTAAAGCACAAGACATTTTTAGTAAATATTTTCCCATTTATGGGAATAAGACAACTTAGAGACTTAGATATGTAAACTAATGTAATCAAGCTCAGTGCAACAGCAACTGACACACATACACAAAGCATGCATTAGCTTAATGGTAACCAAATGTAAATGCAACACCATGGTGTAAATTTTGGTATGGGGCAATTTGCTTCTTTTAAATAAGGATTGATACCTAATAGTATTTTGTTATAAAATATCAAGAAAGTATTGGTTGTTTATAAAATAGGCAAGTATACCATAAAAAGGCTGTAATAGCAGACTTATTGTTGATTTTCTAACTTCTGTTTATGTTATAGATGAGTATGAGATCTTTTATAGTATTGTTTTAAAAGAATATGAAGGTAAAGAATGGACATATTTATATAAGGAGAAAAGCAATCTTTATCATGCTATTTTCTTTATATATAAATTAAGAAACCAGTAATTTGTCTCTTAATTTCTTCTTTTCATTTACCTTCCATCCATTTTCTCTGCTTGTTTCTTCAAGAACATAATGCACCAATCAATATTTGCTGTTTGTTCTAATATTTTATTATTTTTTAGATATGACAACCCAAATTCCAGATCTTCGAAAAGTTTCATTTCATCTGAAAGGAAAATCTTTAATCTGGCAGGAAACAGTAGATGTACTTTTATTTGTTTTTTCTTAAGTTCTCTAATGAAATGAAGAAATTATTTTTTTCTTTGCAATTTCTGTTGCAGAATAGTCATTGTCAAAATGAATGTTGCATCCATCTACTTTGAGTGGTGATTTAGCCCAAGCAGTCTTAAGAACAAGTTATTTATCTTGCGAGGAAAAAAATTAACAATAATAGACCTCAAAGTGTCGTTTTTAGATGCAGGAGTAACTAAGGATTTATGTGCTCTCTTTATTCCAAATGAGAGTGCTTCTGGTAAGTCTAAAGTTTTAAGGAGCCAGGAAGATAAAAAAAAAATAATCATATTATTACATTAAGTTCTTTCAGGTAATCCAAATATACAAATCTTTTTCCTGTGAGATCTGTTTTTGAGGTCATCAATTTTAGCTAGGAGAAGAGAATTTTGCTTTAACAGGAACTTGATACTGTTTCCATCCTCATCCAGTCTTCCTTCTATGTCATTTAAAGAATCTTCGATGCCTGATATCTGGGTCTTCTTGCAGCTGCAGTGCTTCATTGATTTGTTGCATTTGTTTAGTACAGTTCTTTTTAAAATCCTCAATTTTAGTGTCCAGTTTATCTATCTTAAGTGATAATTCTTGAATGGTAGTACTGAATGAATCTCTTTTTTAAGTACACATACCTCTCAACCTCTTAGAGCAAGAAATATGGACAAAGCCATAAAGAAAAGTGGGACAAAGGCCAAAAAATATGGACATTTTTTAAATATTGCTCTTACAAGCTTAGAGGTTGACAGAGTAACGGGTTTTGCATTAGTATAAATTTTCTGAAAGGTATGAAGTCTGAAGCTCAAATGTCTGTCATTATTTTCTAATGTCAATCTTTAATGATTTGCTACTAATTTTCCAGAAAACCACGATTTTATGAAAAACAGACCAAAAATATGAGGCAAAAATCTGGACATTCTGCAAAAATCTGTACAGTTGAGAGGAATGTAAGTACAGAATTTTGTGAAGTTATCTTTGTATGACTTACTATAAGGCTGGATACAGTGATGAATATTTCCAGTGAAGAATTTGACAGGACAATAATGGAATATGTAAACAATTATTTCATACAATCCTCAAAGACTGCAAGATTTATTGAAATTCATTCAATTAAGTTGGTTAGAATTGTTTAGAAATATAATTTCCTGTCAGAAATATATGTAGAAGCACAACAGGAGAAAAGTGCTGCTAACCTAGTCTCATCCTGGCCCATCAACCTCCTTTTTCTCATATGGGTCAGGGTGCCATGTCAACTATCACCGCATCTCTCTATTCAAAGCCACTCTCCAATCACCTTTGACAGTCAAACCTGACTGTTGTAGGTCATCTCTCACCCCATCCTCCCATCTCTTGGCTGGGCATCCTTGTCTCTTCCTGCCTTTTTTTCTGTTTCTCCCAAATCATCTTTACTAAATCATTTTCTCCTTTTCTGCACATGTGACCAAATCACTGCTATCTGCTCTCCTTGACCTTCTCTACAGCTGGCGCTACTTTGGCTTCTTTTCTGATGTTCTCATTACTTTGACTGTCCCACAATGTGTGTCCTACTACCCATTTCAGGCACTTCATCGCCATCACCTAAGTCATCCTCAGCTGCTCTGCCTTAACTGACCAGGTTTCAGAAGTGCTGGCCTCACCTTACACTTCCGCTTCTTTGGCATTATTCTATCATATATTTTACCTGACACTTTGGGCCGGTTAGTTGCAATCTCACCAATTCTAGTTTTCACTTCCTCATTCAAACTTCCCTTCTTTTCAATCACTCATCCCAGATATTTCAGCCATTCCTCAAATATGCATCTGCTGTAAGGCACTAAAAGAAAATGAGTCTTTGCTGTTTTCAAGACTGATGTATCTATACCCCACAGTTCATTCTAATTAATAAAAATGCAGAATTACATAATAGACAGATCATCCCCAAAACTGTTTCACTTCTCAGCTCAGACAGGCACTGCCTAATTAAGTATCACACTGCTGGATAATCTCACTCATCATTTGCCTGCTCCTTCCCTAAACCTCTCCCAACCTGTCTGGAAGTTGGCACAGTGGATTAAGGAGCTGTTAATGAGCTGTTTTCTGTGGTTTAGTGGTTCATGGTTTGATTCCCTCCATATCCATTGCCTAACTATGTGACTCTAGAAAGTCACTTAACCAGACAGCGTTTCTAGGTTGAACCTGAAAAAGGTCCATGGAGATCAGTGCTCTACCCCACTCAAAAGATAGCAATAAATTAATAAATAAATAAAACCTCATCCTATCATCTGACATAACTAAATGCAAGAGACCTACCTCTCTCCTTCTCTAGCACCCAAACTATTAAATTTATTTGCCATGTCATCTCCTGAGGGCTCATATATTACTAAGCTCTTTGTTCTATAAATGCATTACCCAGCTAAAATTCTTTCTTATAACTTTGTGGCAATGACTGCATTTACTAATGTTTGTAGAGTTGTTACACATTAAAGCTTCCAGGTAGCAAAATTCTACTATTTTAGTGCTAAATACTAGATTACATCAATGTACTAATTCATGTGCAGTTGAACTTACAAGGTGCATTGTTATTTTTTTTCTTCTCTTTTTTCATCTTCTGTAATGCTCATACGTCTCTGTTGTGGCTTGGAATTTATTTTATATGTTATAATTTGCCACATTCCCATGTTACTCTTTAAAGTGAAATGCCTTAGGTACTCAGTGGTTAATTCTGACTGGTACCTTACATTTCAGTGCTGTATGAAATACGTATGATTAATATCAGTTCATACTGATTCTGCGCTTTTGCCTGTCAGTTCATCTAATTAGTAAAATAGTTTTGAGGCAGAAAAGTGGAAGAGGCAGCTTTCTGCCTATGAACTTTCTGTGCCTTGTAACTCTCTAGTCTGTGGTTCCCAAATGTTTGGTTCAGTCCACTGGTGTGTTGCATGCTTACTGCAGGTAGATCAAGGTAGAATTAGTAGAAATTCCTGGAGCAGTGCTTGAAATGAACTTTGCCAGTCATGATTGCAGTTTGTCATAACTACATTCCAGCCACATTCTTAAACTATACTCCAAATGAAAATTTAATGAAGATTGAGTAGTAAATCAGCATTTAAATACTGCTGGTACAGAAATGAAACTGAGAAAAAAATGGAATGGTATAAGACAGCAGATTTTAAATAGTGATAATAAAACAGCAGTTCTCAGGAATGAAGGGCTGCTTACACCAGGGAATGTGCCCAGTCAGTGAGAGACGTACTGAGGTATGCTCCATCTCCCACATACACCCCCCCAAATAGAATGCTATTTGGCACCTAATCATTGCTATCATCTTCCTATGTATTGCTGCCATTTATGCAGTTATGTGAATTTGGAAAGTCATGTTTACTGCTGTGAAAGGTACTGCATATACTTACCACTGCACCCACCATATGTACTGCCTTGTGGTTGTGCATATGGGTTTAGTATAACAGATCGAATGAATATTTAGTTGGATGACTATGTATTGCACAGTTAAGGTGATATGACAAAATGGAAACAAATGGTATGGAAACAAATAGGGGCTGAAGGAAAAACTAAACAAATGTTTGGGTTCAAGCTACTCAAAGTAATCACATCAAAAGTACTGACTCCTTTGCTTATAATAGTGTAGTAGAAATTGCAAAACAAAAGAAAATGCATTCATGGCTCAAAAAGCTCACTCTCAGAAAACAACAAAGTGTAATGACTTCTCAACTTCTTTTTGTGGATGATTTAAAACTGTATAGTTCATCAGATGAGGAACTGAAAGCACAACTGCAATTGGTCAAAACTTTTTCAGATGATATAAGAATGTCATTTGGTCTTGATAAATGTGGAAAAGCAACATTTAAAACAGGAAAGCCGCAGCACCAAGAAACCATCAGCCTGGGACAGGAATGTGATATAAAATAACTTGAGCAAGAGGGAGTGTATAAATATTTGGGAACTGATGAAGGATCGACAATAAAATATAAACAAATGTGAATTAAACTTAGTAAGGAATATTTGAGAAGACTAAAATTAATACTGAAAACAGCTCTGACATCTAGGAACAAAGTCCAAGGTATAAAACGATTTGCTCTTCCTGTCCTAACTTACAGTTTTGGAGTTATTAACTGTCTACAAAAGGTGCTGGATAGGCTGAACAGGAAAACAAGAAGGATACTTCATGCTTATAAAATGATTTATAAAAATCATTGTATACCAAGACTTTATATTCCCCATTCTGAAGGCGGTATGAGCTTCCTCAAAATTGATTAAATGCATAGATCTGCCATCGTAGGACTGCATACATATCTGCTGACCTCACAAGATCCAAATTTAGTGAAAGTTTTAAAACACGTGGAGAAGTCTAAGATGACTTCCCTGCTTAGTTTAGCAGAGGCATATTGGTGTCAAGCGGGAATGGAAATCAAAACAGAAGTAGACAAAAATCAGGCAACAACTGAATGTGCCAAAAAACAAAAGAAAGAATATAAGGAGAAGGATCAGATGAGAAGGCAAGAAATGTGGAAAATGCATAAATATATGTTAATCAGGCTCAAATGTAGGAATGGTTAAGGACAGGTGAATTTAAACCAAAAGACGAAAGGCTAATATTGGCAGCCCAAGATAGTGGACTACTTACACGTTGGTTTACAAAGTTCATTGAATGTGTGGGAGGAACAGACAAATGAAGGTTTTGTAAAACAGGATTGGAAACAGTTCCACACCTTGTTTCTGGTTGTGGCATACTAATGGCAGAAGGACTGTATACTGAAAGGCATAATAATGTGGCAAGACGGTTGCACTTGTGATTGTGCAAACATTATAATATTGAAATAGCTGAAAAACATTGGAAACATGGGCCACAAAACATCATAGAAAATGATGAAGTCTATATACCATGGGATCGCCCATTACTAACAATTCAAAAAATAGATGCGAGCAAACCAGATATAGTAGTCCATGAAAAGAAGACAAAAGTAGCATTGATCACTGAAATTGCTACACCCAGTGACTGTGTCTTACATACAGAGAGACACAAAGTCATAAAATACCATGGTTTGCAGGCACAAGGGCAGTGTGGAAGAAAGATATCAAGGCAGTTCCAATAGTAGTAGGAGCAATAGGTCTTATATAAAAGAATTTAGAATCGTACTTAGATATCTTATCAGTACATATGTTACTGATACACTTCGTATGAATTGCAGAAGGAGTCAGTACTGGGAACATTGCGAGCGCTGCGAAGAGCACTTTTGGCTGACATCAAAGACTGAAACAATACTAATTTCATGAACTTTAATCATACTCTGACTTAGGAATGGGGTCCATTCCAATCATGGCATTAGAAACCCAAAAGACTTGGAGAAATTAGAAAAGAAGTGATACAGATAGTAAGACAAATAAAAGGAGTAATGCAGTAACAAATAGATGGAGGAGACTAAAGCCAGACCCAAGATATTTGGAACAGATAGAGCAAGGTGAGAACTTAAAATATTGGGAAAGTACCAAGGTCAAATATGATTTAGGAAGTTGGAAGAAATCTACTTAGGTATCAGACAAGAATGGCCAAATGAGAGAATACTTGATAATATTCAAGAAAAAAGACAAACTGATATTTATTTATTTAACATTTGTCCAACTTGGAACAAAGCTAATTTTCAGCAGAGACCCAGGGAGAAACGCTCTGGATGTATGTCTTTGTAATGTGGGAGGAAACCGGACCACATGGAGGAAACCCACACAAATGCAGGGAGGACATGCAGACTCCGCACAGAAGGCACCTGGGCCAAGAATCGAACTGGAGAACCTCTTGCTGCTAAGTGACAGCGCTATCACTGCACCACTGCACTGTCCTATTATACAAACTATAGATATGGTAATACAGGGTAGAATAGTGCTTGCAGGTAATAAGAAATGATCAAGTCACTCATATAGACTATAAGATGACAATTATAATGGACAAGCATAAGGCCTTTGGGATGACTAAGGTCAAAGATTTGGAATACAGATGACAGTATTACAATGGCAAAATATATATAATGCTCCCAGCTAAACAACTAAGTCCAGACAGTTTCAAATTTTTGTTTGGAAGCATCTTCAAAAGTATTTTTATACTCCTAGAAGATTATCTAAAATATTTTCAATTTATAGAGACACTTGATGGAGATGCAAAATAGGAGAGAAGTGTATAAGGGGCTACATATTTTGGGAATGTGCAGAACCAGACAAATGGAAAGTAGATTTACAAAATTTATCTGATAAAATATGGTCAAATGAGTGAATAATATCTAAGGTATTATTCTTGTTAAACTGGGACCCTACGTTGAACCAGACTTAACATACTCAGGCACTATTACCCTTATTAACAATAACAGGGAAGAAAGGAACAACCCAGAAATGGAAATCCCAAGAGATACCAGCACCGGCACAATTAATTCATCTGAGAGCATAAATATAAAGAAGACAATGAAATACTCATTGAAAGCCATCTATGGATATCCATGTGAAGAAATTAGCTTTATGGAATACGTATAAAACTGATTACTTGGATTACTAATCTATCACAGAAGATTATATGTAAATCATGATCACTAGAATATGCTGAACCACTATTTTGTACTTGATAGATAATTTTACTGAGATATGGAGAGACAGGAAAAGGCTCATCATTGAAATGATTGTGTGCTACACATGAGGGCTGCATTGTATGGAAATGTTACTGTTGCTGAATAAAACAAGTAAAGAAATAAAAAATTTAAAAAAATGCTGTTCGACTAAATACAAATTCCACAAATAGTGAGCATGCCATGGGCATATATACAGGATGGAAGTGTCACTGTAATACTGATTTTTGTATTAGCCACATAACAAAACAGATAATACAATGTAATAGAAAATGATTAGGAGTGGGATGCTGTTATGTTGCAAAATAATTTTTTGGTTATCTCATAGTGCCAGCTTTGGGCAGAGGTTAGCAGAAGTAAGTGCAGAGGTGAAACAATGTTATTCAATAAATTATTAACATCCTTACATACAGTTTTAATGCAGAGGAGGATATGAGACAGAAAAGTACATTTTAGGTGGAAAAAAGGAGATGAATAAAAATCAGTCTTGCAATTGACTGTTTTGTGTGCTATGTAATTTGCAAGGGATTCCTCAACTAAATTTATTTCACTTCCATTTGGTTGACAGCTAAAAAACTATATGGGAATTCAAAATGTTTTCCTTTCTATGAAAATATTGTCAAAGATATGTCAAATTTTAATAAACATTTTAAAAAATATATATTACTTGCCTTCCCCTGCAATACCCATTGTACAGTCCAATCTGGTGATTCAGTGTTTCAGTGTTGTGTTCAGTGGTCAGTATGATTTAGAGTTTAAGCACAGAATCATACACACACACACACGTGTATATATATATATATATATATATATATATATATATATATATATATATATGTGTGTGTATATTGGGAGTTCACAAATGAGTTCAAATGTTTTTAGGAGGGTTACGGCACAGAAAAGTTTCCAACACACTTACTTCTTACTGAATTAATGTTCTTTTTGGAGTTTGATATGCAAAGCAAATATACTTCTTACTGGATTAGTGTTCATTTTGGAGTTTGTAATTTATTTTATTTATTATATTTTTTACCATTTTTCTGGCTTTTGTTAATCATTGCTTATTTGACTTTCATCTGTTTTGTAATGAGTTATAGGCACTGTAATAAAAGTTGTAAATGGGCTCTACCCAGCTGGTATAAAGTGATGGTGGCTACTGTCCAGTAGCCCGATGCGGACCAAGAGAGCTGTGATAGACTTCACATCCCCTTTCAGTGGTAAAATTTCAGGCTGCATGTAAAGGAAAGTGAAGGACAGAAGACCTACATGTCAGTATGGAATGCATAACTGGCATAGACAGCATGATACTTTTTTTTATATAACACAGCTAATACAGTTTGATCAGTCTGATGACATTGTTTTCTTTGTGTCTTCTTAAAGGGGGGGATTCTCTGGCAGAAGGAGAGTGAGAATAATCACACTTGTTTGGGGTTTGCTGCTGATTTTGCCATTAGAACAACTGAAGAGATGTGTATTAATCATGTCCAATGGTGCTGATATAGTTAATTCCAATAAACTGCTCAATACCATTTCAGTATGATATAGCAACTGTGCATTGACTTAAACCAAATGGAGGACAATACAAGCCTACAAGCCATTTCCCCTCTTTTCAGGGAAGTGTTTACATTACTGTGGCTAGTTGCCTTTGATGACTTCTATTTCATGTATCCTTTTAGGTCAGAAAAGAGAAAGTAGACAACACCCTTACTTGCAATTACATATTTATATAGTTCTGTCTTTGATCCTGTGTTATTTGCTTTTCTGTTTCCAAACAAAGGGCAAAAAAGTTGGCTGCACCTGTTTTTTTAAAAATGGAATTATGAAGAAGAATAAATAGAACCCAAATATAACCTCTTCAAAACATAAAAATACCCAAAGTCACCAGAATTATCTCTTGCACAAATGGCAAGAGAAATTCAGTTAATCATTACAAAAATAATCAGTGGCTATATAAGCATACAACTATAGTGGTATTATTATAAATGAGGCAGATCAGAAATATAACATGGGGACTATATAAGTGTCAGTGACACTGCTTTCAGATAATTCTTGGAAACCAGCTGTAAGATAAGAGTTTCTATAAAGTATGCCCTGACTATGTCCATGTTATTCCTGTCACCCTGTTTTACCAGCTGCAATCAAAGCTAAATAACTCCATGCCTGAAGCATTAAATGTATTTTGTTTATTTCCAGGTAAGAAACTATGGCATCTCCACTATATACTTTCTGTAGTGACTGTAAGGTCATCCTTGCCAAGCTCATTATACATTTTTTACCTCTGATTAACCGGAAGGGTGTTTTTTTTTCCAGATTAAATTTAGCCAGTGCTCTTTAAGATGCAATTAATACTGCTCAATTTGTACCAGGTATTAAAAGTATGGAGCTAATTGCCTTCAGTTATTTACAACTATAACATATTCACTAACAAAAATTAAATTACTTCCACAATAATGAGAACAAATCACATACAAATATGCATAAATATTTCTATGAAATTCATTTATAAAACACTTTTTAAACAATGTAACTATTATTTAACATAACAGAAAAGAAAACAAGATGGGAAAGGAAAGCTACAGTAAGAGAAACTTGGAACATGGAAGAGAAATGGAGCCCCACACAGACATTGATAATTTCTCAGTCTACAGTATAAAACACTTTTTAAGAAACCACAAATCTTAAACTCAACAAACATTTTCTACAAGTCCTCCATGGCTGACGTCACCAGGAAACATAATAGAAAGAGCAGTGCAAAATAATTGTCTGTAAATACATAAAACCAGCATTAGAAACAGATGAGGGAACCAGTGATAACAACTTCATAGGGAATTAGTCGATCATGTTATGAATGTGGCAGCAGAGCTATTTGTATAAAAGGTATAGGAGACGTCCTTGGACAAATGTCCATGTGTACAACACCAGTGTAAACTTACAGCCACCAGAGCACCAAACATTTTACTCTTCAGAAAATGCATGTTGATGCTAAATCTATTGTTCTATTAACTGTCTAAGCAAAATGAGTAATATTTAAAACCTGTCTCTGATTTTTTTTAGTCACTCATTATTTTTGATTTTGTCCCTGATTCTTGAACAAAGAGATTTGAGAGTTGTTGTGCTAATTGCTACCCTAACCCTGCCCCTAACTCAAACCCTATACCTTACCTTAAGAGTAACCTTTTCCATAACACTACATCTATTCAGACAAAATGTGCGTAAAGTCAGCAGTAGGTTTTGGTTTTGGTTAACTGATCGCAAACATAAACTGTTAGCTTCCATTTTGTGATCAGTAGTTATTTGAATTTGTTGTTTTTTTCACTGTGTATATTTTCAAAACGCTGGCATCAATCACCTGTGTTTCAATGCTTGTACATTTCTATAGTTCTGAATAGACTGATATACATACATACACACACACATACATATACTCTATAAATAATTAAAACACCCAAATATGATCATTGTTATTGGCAGCAAAAAAGAGTCAAAACAAAAATGGCAACATATCACTACACATACTTTGAGAGATAACCTCAGAGAATGTAAATGAAAATCAGTGATTTTTGTAGGAGACAAACCCCCTGCACCACACATCCCATGCTATTTATATAGTCCATCTCTGAGATTGCACAATACTGAAGAACGTTCATATTCCCCACCCCGATATTGTAGAAATCTTGCCCTTATGGTGATCTGTTTTGTCAACCAAATTGTGTTAACAAAACAGTTCTAAACTTTAAACACGTTCAAATTAATTTGTGGCTCCTATCTATATATACTCAGAATCACAATCTGGTGTGCCTGCTAATAAATGTTTCCACTTTTTCCACTTTAAGAAGATTTGATAGTGTTGCTGGACTTTTTTTGGTTTTGGAAAATCTCTTTTCTGTTATGTTTATTATGCCCCAGTGGTGCTGTATGTGGTGTGACTAGATGAACATAATAAATGCATGTCTGAGGCACTTAAAGTTTCCTTCCTACATGCTCAGTGAATACAGGAGATTAAGAGGTTTACTACTGAAATCCCATAGTGCCGGTGTTCAAATGGCATGTGTTCGAAAGGTACTTTTCAAAGAGGCACAATGCCGAAGCAGACTACAGTGAATACACAATATTGAATGTGCAGTATAATTCAGTAGTCTGAGTTCGGTATTGTGAGTGGAGATTGTGGTGCAGTGAGGAACAGGGAATTTACCCATTTTCTCACTGTAGTGCGATCTCGCAGTTGGTATATATAATTTGCAGGGGGTTTGGGGGGTATAGTAAAACCCTTGTTCCATTGACTTGACAGTCTAATGGTACGTAATGCTGCACAGCTTGGGTGACTGATGTCACCTAATGTTATGTCAAATACATCAAACTATGGGTGTCGGTGTATTCAGTTTTGACATTCATGCCTGTTTGCGTGTATGGTTTCAACATTCCAAGTCGACATTTTAATCATCTGATGAATGTATTTTCCACATTTCAATAGTAAACTAATGGTTCCTTGCAGTACATCTTATCAGAGACTGCAAGCTGGTAATAAGGTGGGGGGAAAAAAATAACAAATTCAAATAACTACTGATCACAAAAATGAAAATAAGGTGGGATTTTTCTGATTTGTTTACATTAGGTAGCACTCAGAAGAATGAAGTCATGGGAAAGAAAGAGAAACAAAGAGAAATAAGGACACAAGAGCTCTTACCATAAATAAGCAGTTTAAAATGATAGTCTGGAAAATCAAAAAGTGCATGTTTAGGAAAAAGATAAACAGTGTTGAGTGTAATTGACTATCCAGCGAACTAGAGGATGAGTGTCCTAAAATAGTAATATACAGTTATAGACCAAAAAGGTTTCAAAACACAGGCATTTTAAGAGCCGAGCAAATAAGAGAGATGATAATAAGCTTGTCATACCAACACTGCAGTCAGGTGTTAGTGCAACGTATGTATAACAAATACTTTTAGATTTAAGTATCCCATAATATATGCAATAAACAACAGAACCTATTCTGAGAAAGAGAGGCTAACACTATGTGGGATGCCACTAGTTCAGCTGGTGGTTTCAAAGGCAGTTCAGGAAGAGCATCTTAAAGAATATGCCTTCCCTTCAAGATGAACAAATTTAAAGGGACAGATAGTCTTCCTATGACATTTTATATTACATCGAGGTACAATATATTTGCTACACTTTGGGACTTGTTCTCTAAAATGGTCAGAAACTCATACCCCATGTCATACATTTAATCTGAAACACTAATCTGAGTTACAACCTGAGCTGGTAACACCCCAAATAATGTACAGAATGCAGGCATACTACTTTGCTAAATGGGGAATTCAAAATGCTTATCTCCACTGTCGTGAACAGATTAAAATACTTCATGCTATTCTACAATATCCAGGCAAAGCAAATTTCATACTAGGGTAACAGACAAGAGATAGCATACAGAGGGCAGTGCATATGGTCCAGTGGACTCCACAGGACAGATATTCTTTTTGTGTTTAAATATTGGCCCTAAAAAGACCTTTGGTAATATCAGATCATTTTTAGTACTACTCTCACCAAGTATGAGTTGTCATCCCTTCCTGAATTGGAAAACTACTCTATATCAATCAGCTGGGTTATATCGAGAACAATGCTCATGTTTTATCATGGCATCCTAACGATAGTGTGGGATTAAACTAGACTATTCCTTTGCTTTACCTTGTTATATTGCAAAACACACCTCTTTAACGCATACGACTTAGGCAGTAGTTGAATGCATATGCATGAAGTGTGCCACAGAGGTGGACATGCAACCTGCTTAATGCAAACAAACTTGTAGCTTTTCCTAGAAGTGAAGATCCTTGTACTTAACTATAAACTAACTGTATCCTCAAGAAATTATTATTTCTGAAACGGGGATCTTTCTCATCTTAACTACCTGATCTTTGTTCAACATTTTTTCCAAGCAGTTCAACTTGACCATCTCCCAGTGCATGAACAGATCAAGACAAACTTGAATAGAAGTTACTATTCCCCCCTCATTATATCAGAGTACGAAAACAAATGTTAAGCTCATTATCCCACATTCTGTATTTATTCCGGATAATCTCCAAGTGCATCCATTTTATGGTTGTTTACCACATCATCCTTCCAGCCTTATTACCAACCAAGTTGCCTTTATTAGTGGAAGGGAAATAAGAAAAGAAGCCTGCCTTACCTTGACTTGCCACTTGGATACAGTAGTAGTGGCGAAATTATCTATTTCCCATAGCTGCTTCTGTAATTGGGCTGGATTCAGGATGAATATGTTTCATCTGATGCTTTGTGACCCAGGGTTATAGAACTGAATTAGGAAACCTAGATCAGCACACATTATATACAGCATTCCATATTGTTTGGTCTCTAAACGGAGAGTTGGGATAATGTAGGTTAAAAAGTATCTTCTAACAAAACCAATTTCTATTCATATACCGATTATGTTGGTTAAAAAATAGAAAAAGAAATCTAGACATCTAACACCGGAAGAGGGAAACTGTCTAAATAGACACTGTGTGCTGTGCCCTCACTATGGAAAAAGATATGTGGTAAGATATAGTTCAGGTTCTTTAAAGTACCAGACATGTCCTGTAAAGCATATAATGACCCTGACTTAAGTTACCAGAAAGAGATTTGTCAAGACATTGTTAATATTTAGCAAATATGATGAGGATGCCTTGGAACAGCTAGTTGATACCCCCACAAGAGGTGATAATATCTTGGACTTGGTGTTAACCAACATGAATAACCACTGCAGCATCCCTGCAGTATCATCCTACCTGGTAAGATCTGACTATAAAGTGGTCACTTTCAAAGTCAGCATCTCCCTCTGACCACCCTCTAGCTAGGATCAAACAAAAAGATTCTCCAAAGCTGATTGCAGCCTCCTGAGGGATGGTATAAACAGCTTCACAGGCCCCTCCCCCTCTCTAGGAACTGGCACCAGTATCCAAAACTACACCAAAGCACTATACGAGTATTCATATAGATGCATGGAATCAGGAATACCTGACAGAATTAAATCATCCTCCGCAAGGAATAGTAAACCTGTCTAGTGGACATCTGCAATAAATAAACTCTATAACAAAAGGAAAAAGATTGCTGTCCAGGACCGAGAAGGAGCCTAACTGGAAGCAATCTCTCCTTAGCCTAAACAAGCAAATAAGAGCACTAATGAATTCCACTAAAGCAAACTTCGAGCCCAAATTGTCCACATCTACTAGAGACAGTCATAAGGCCTTCTTCACATATGTCCGCAATCTCAAAAGAAACACCCAGATCTGTTTAGAACTTGTGGTCAAGGACACCACATATACAAATACCGTATATATAGCAAACTTGCTGGCTGACAGTTTCAGTGAAAGCTTCACCCCTCTGTCCCCCCCAACAGTAAATCAGGACATCCTCAGTACCTGCCCCCTCCCCCTTATATCTGGGGAACATGTCATCACTGCTCTGTCAAAGGCAAAAATAAAAGCCTCCATGGGGCCTGATAACATCCAAGGCTGCATCCTACATGAACTTAGGCAGGAACATGCAGCACCATTAGGTGCCCTATTCAACCAAAGCCTGAGTACCGGCTTCATCTTAGCTGAGTGGAGGACAGCCACTGTCATCCCTTTGCACAAAGGTGGAGCATTCACCGATCTAGGAAATTATAGACCCATCAGCTTAACTAGCCTGATCTGCAAGGCCATGGAATGGATTATCATGGACCTCACATTGGCAACCTCCAAACACTTGATCCCACATGGTTTGGCATTGTCAAGGGGAGGTAATGTCTGCTGAATTTGGTCAACTTCTTTGAGACAATCACCAAAGCCATGGACTTGTGGAAGACAGTGCACACCGCCTACCTTGACCTGGCCAAAGCCTTCAACACTATTCCCCACTTGGGCATAATAGATAAACTCTGTCAACTATGCATCAATTCATATGTTACCAGATGGGTAGCCAACTGCCTTACTGATACAACCCACCTAGTCAAAACAGGGGAATCCACCTCAAGCAGTAGACCTGTAGCAAGCAGCTTACCCCAGGGTTTGGTCTTGGGGCCTCTGTTATTTGGGATATACTTTTCTGAGGTGCAGGCCAAAACCAGTGGACTATGGCTGATCAGGTTTGCAGATGTCTGCAAGCTGGGCATTGTCATCAATTCCCCTAATGATGTGGGCATCCTCCAAGAAGGTGTCACCAAAACAAATGACTGGTGCCAGAAACATGGCCTCAAGCTGAATACAAAAAAATGCATCATCATCCCACATTCCCACAAATTATCACATTAATAACAACGTCATAAGCACACAATCAGTAGTGAGGGATTTGGGCACCCAGGTTGATAGCAACTTGACTTTTGACCACCATGTTGCTTCTGTTGTAAGGAAATCTTTCTACATGGCCCACATCATAAGTAAGGGCATCTTATCCAGGGACAAGAACATTATAACATCACTGTATTCTTCCCTTATAAGGCCCATTATTGAGTACAATGCCCTGTTTGGCATGTACCTCACAAAGGACATGCAGCAGCTGGAGAGACCACAGAGGTTCCTCACCAGAAGAATCCAGAGCCTCAAAAATCTACTACAGAGATAGGCTAAAAGCCCTATCCCTCAACTCAGTTTCATACAGACTCCTCAGAGGTGACCTCTATCTGGCATACAAGGCGATCTTGGACTCCACCTTGATGGGACTGCTGTATAATCGCAAGTCAAGCTCTACTCGGGTAACCTGCATGTGCAGCCTCAACCTGGTTTGTGACATCAATAGGACTTGTTGGCGGGACAGATTTATGTCCTAGAGACTTCCCATCTGTGGAACAGACACCCTCTACATGTCATGCAGAGTACCTCTTTACCCCTTTTTAAGCACAACCTGGATAGCTGGATGGGAAACAGAAAATACATCCCTGGATTCCACCTGTGTCCCTGCTGGACAGGGGCATTGGGTGCTGACTTGTCTAAACATGGGCTAAACTCATGGCTAGGCTTATAAGGACCTCAGAGCCAATAGCCTAGTAACTTCCTATGATGCTATGATACTGTGTGAGTCTCACATTTAATACCATAATGGTGTAAACTATTGAAGAACCCTAAATATTTAACCTTCATACCCCAACCCATAAAAATCCAAAACAAAAAAAAACACTTTTGACTATACTCCAACTTGAAGTGCGAAGAAAATGTGAGCCTTTTACTCATTTTGTATCTTCTTTGCTGGCCATCCAACTCATCTTGCTGCAACTTTAGTCCATTCAGTCCATCACCTAGCAGGACATACACAGTGTTAAATGCAGGACATACCCATTGTCAGATGCAGGACATACCCAGTGTCAGGCAAGGTAAAATTTAAGAGATAGTGGGTTTTCATCTTAAATTAATTGATGTATACTGTTTATTTTCATCTTAATTCCATTAGGAGGAACATGTATGTGGGATACAATGGAGCCATATATGTGGCATGCATTGAAGCTGTGTGTACACACGCCGATGTCACTATTGCATGCGCCTCAGAAGCTGGCGCCAAGCTACTGGTGTCACTCATGAAGTGAGATTTTTCCAAAGCCTTTCCCGAAGGAAGGTAAACAGGCATTGGTTGCTTGCTCCACATCCTCTGGCAGCCTATTGGTGCAGAGGTTGCTAAATTATCATCAGCTTAGACAGACACCATGCCTTTACATACTAACACAAATCACTGTCAAAGAATCACAGCAATCCATTTGTCATTTTATTGAGAGCTCCCCATGTCACAAACACTGCTGCCTGTCTCTGAAGAAAGCCAAACAAAGAGCAGACCTTTTTCTAGGCTCACTAATTTAAAACTCCTCCATCAGAACACTCCCTCCCGACTGATTACCAGATTGCTTACTAAGACCACCTACTCTAACCTGTGCAATCCTGGTCAGTGCTCAATATTCCGGCCTGAAAACCAAACTTCACTGAGCAGACCCTACCTTCTCTATACTCACCCCGAAGTTGTGGTATCTGACTAATCTCTTGGGTACCAAATCACATTTAGACCCCTCTTCAAAGACTTCCTACCATACCTGTCAACCTTTTAGAGCAAGAAATCTGGACAAAGCCATAAATAACGGGAGGACAAAGACCCAAAAGTAGGGACAATTTTTAAACATTACTCTCACAAATTTAGAAAGTTGATACAATAACAGGTTTTGCTTTGGCATGAATTTTCTGAAGGCTATGATGTCTGAAACTCAAATGTCTATCATTGTTTTCTGTCTTCAGTCTTTAATGACTTGCCAATAATTTTCCAGAAACCACAATTTTATGAAAAGCAGACCAAAATATGAGGCAAAAATCTGGACATACCTCAAAAATCTGTACAGTTGAGAGGTGTGTTTCCTACATAGGCAAAGCAGCTGCAAATGTAGCAACATAGACCTCATCACACGTATATCATACCCTTTGTCTTCTACACTCATTAATTATAATTTATACCATTATACCACCCCTCACTACAGACCACAATGCTCAGTTTACTCTGCCTCTTGACTCGCTGCACCTGCTCTGCTGACGTCTATCATTGTTTGATCTGTACTACCTGTAAATATGTACATAGTCTTGCTGCAAGCTGACTTGCACTGTATTTCTTTTACTGTTACAGCCTGAAGTTTCTTATTCATTATAACATAAGGTATCCACATGTTGCCCTGCTTTCTTCTATACTGTGTAACTATTTCCTGCTAACTGTTGTATTACTCCTGGACCGAGCCTGCAAGCGATTATTGTCCTGAATAGTGCTCCAGCTCAGTAAAGAAGCAAACATACACACATAAAGAAATAAATTGGACTGGCCTAGGTACACCTTATTTATGGAGTTTCATGGGGCTACTTCCCTGAAAGTAGTAACCAAAAAATATGTAGAAGAAGGATTCCCCTTCTCTGATACTAACACTGGAGAAAGTGCTTATAATGCAGATTTAGGTAAAAGAAGGATTTACAGACACTACAACACATATGTGGGCTGAACAGCTGGATCTTTCATGTAGGTCATTCAATAATAAAGAACAAGGAAGCCACCCAGTCTCAACTTTCTTGTCCTAAGCTGGACAGACATATGCTTGCCTTAGCTGACCCTTTTCCATCTTTTTCATGTGTAATGGAACTCCTCAGGATAATACAATCTACTTAAATATATTTTGTTAAATAAAAGTAGTTAGCTAATAAGATTTAATAATGGAACTTAGTGACTATTTCATTATTTTAAGACAGATCATGGAATTAATCAATCAGGACATAGCAAACCTCTGAACACAGGACCCATCTCAGTCTGGATTTATCAAGGGCAGGTCATGCTTACTCAACCTGGTGCATTTTTTGAAAAGGTCACCAAAGCAATGGATGAAGACTTTTGTCACAATTCTCCACTCAAACATAGTAGAAAAGCTAAATAAACTGGGAATAAACCCCTATGTCACCTGCTGGATTGCTACATGGCTCACCAATAGGGCGCATATAATCAAAATAGGGAAGGTTACCTCCACAAAGAGACCAGTCACCAATGGAGTTCCACAGGGTTGTGTGCTGGGACCTTTCCTGTTTGGCATCTACTTTTCTGAAGTAAAAACCAAAAACAAAGGCCTCTGGCTGACTCAGTTTACAGATGCCTGCAAGCTTGGAGCAATCATTGAATCCACAAATGACTTAGCAGTCCTGCAGTAATGTTTGTCCTAAATAAATAACTGGTGCTAAAATCATGGACTGAAAATAAATGCCAAAAAAATGCATTATGCATTCTTTGGAAGTCATCTACCCCAGGGAACTACCACATTGACAATAAATCCCTAAGAGTTGACCCAGTTGTTGGAATTTTGAAACTTATGTGGACAGTGAACTAACATTTTACCAACATATGCCATTGTTGTAAGAAAGTCCTTCTATATTGCACTGCTTATAAACAAAGAGATTGTGTCTAGATCTAGGGCTGTTATTGTCCCTCTTTACTCAGCCCTCATTAAGTAAGTCATTGAATGTAATGTCCCCTTTGCCAAGTATCTATCCAGACACATGCAATAACTGGAATGCCTACAGAGATACCTTACTAAAAGGATACAAGGCCTAAACAACACTTCCTACATGGACCAACTGAAATTCCTGTGACTATACTTGATATACAACACACACTGCTAAGAGGTGAGTTGTGAAAGCATCCTCCAACCCATTATCGATGAATTTACTGCACATCAGCAAGTCAAATGGAATCAGAAATATTCAGTCTAGGGATTTAAACCACTTCTGCAGCATCAACAGAACAGAACAATTTGGATGGATAGGTATATCTTGCAGAGGATACTGCTGCCCTGGAAAAGACTGCCCACTCACAGAAAACAAAGTTAATCTCTGTTCATATTCAAGTGCAACTCAGATCTATGGATGAGAAACAGAAAATTTACCCCAGGACTGTCCCCTGTACTACTAATGGACAGAGGCGGCTCCTAAATGCTTTATTCCATGCATTGGTCTCCTCAAATTATCTATGGTATGATCCCATTTATTCTCATTAGGGTTAATATATAATTATTGACCATGGGATGGGTAAGGTCAATCTATAACCAAATGGGATAGGTTATTTTGAGCACAAAAAGGGAAACTAGCTAGGCTTAAAATGGCCTGCAGATGTAGCTAGGCAAGTACTTACCCATGAACCTATGAGCCTATAAAAATAGACCTGTTAGTTTTACTTCTGGACTGAATTAATTTTTATATGATAAGCAAAACACTCTGGCAGCAAAGATTTTGTTTTTATTTTTATACCCATTCTTTATTATATCCACAAGTTAGTAGTTCACATCCTAGGTATATTAATAAATAATAAAATGGCAAGCTATTAAAATGTCTAGGTTGACTAGTCTACAGAAAGATTTTGAGAAAGAAAGAAATTCATTAGCAGCAGTATTCCAAAGTAGAGATTTAGACTGTTAATTTTATATATGGCATAAATGAGGATGTGATGCCACAAAGGCGCGATCATTTTGCATCAATAAAAATTAATTTGATAAGCAAGCAAGAAAGCTATACATTATCTTTTCATGTTTATTACAGTACCTGTGCTAATTCTGTTATGCAAATTAGTTCTGAAACTGGAAAGTTATTCAAGAAAATACAGAATGATGTAGAATTTGAGGTAAATATTCAGTATATATTATCACAAAAAACTGAAAGTCATTTTAGAAGGGAGTAAATTTGCAGTACAGAAAGCAGTGAGTAAGCATTTTGGGCCTTTCACCTATGGCTCTTGCAAAGTGCATAGATTCATTAACAAACATAAAAGTTTTTGTTGTTTGTCTTTCGGCTTTTTCCCAGTAAGGGGTCACCATAGCGGAACTCCGGTCCGCTAATGATTGTCAGTAGATTTTTACGAAACGCCGAGGTGCCAGCTTGACACCCAGCCTTCAATGAAGGCATGCCCATTTACGCAGGCATGTCTTTCAAACTCTACCCAACCGCTGGGAGGACATGCAGACTCCACACAGAAGGCACTCCCAAGCCACTCTGAGAATCAAATGGGAGAACTTCTTGCTGTGAGGTAACAGCGCTACCACCGTAAAAGTATACTGTTTAATTGTATGGAGAGAAGTTTTTGTCCTAGAGGCCACTTTACCTGTAACTCTGAAGTGATAGTACATTCAGCTTAATGTGTCACATGTAATGAATTTTATATTGGAAAGTCTATTATGAAATTGTAAGCATTCTTGAATATTTGAATGCCATCAAAATGGATAACCTATGGGTAGATGAAGGCTGAACTCTTGAGTATCATTTGGCCAAAGTTCAACCCACCAAGGATTGGAGCTCCTTCAAAGGAAATCACTGTTGATGAGTTGTATTGGCAGTGATGCCCTTGTTTGTGGTAATTTCACCCTTCTTTAAAGTGATATGACTGTAGAGTTGGTTTATATAAGTTGAGGGGGTGTGGGGGGGGCTTTCCTCCACATTGGAGCAGTATAGGGAGCTTGCCCCCTCTGTAACAAACACTTAAAAAAGATATTTTTCAGGGAATACAGTCTGAGGATTCCAATCCTTAACAATTAGTGTTTGTCCACTCATACTGGAAGTATAAAAACAAATGAAAACAATTTGATTTCATGTGCTTTGTATAAGTACTCTATTAATTTTTCTAATTGTATAACTTTTACTTTATTGTGATGATTCAATACAGGAAATGTTTCAGGGGAGTTTAAATTCCTTACTCCCAAAGAAAGAACTTATACAGCAGATAAGACTAAATGCTACTTCTCAAGTTTAAATAAAACATTGAATATTAATTTGTTAAAACCAAGGAATGTTGAATTATTTTTGAATGTTAAATAATTTTTATTAGTTGATTAGCAGTAGGAGTGGGATGTGTTAAATTTATTTAACGCTGGATGTTTCAGTATCTAAGTTGCTCTGTAGAAGTCTTGAAATAAAGTTGAAGTATTCTAAATTAAACTTTTTTGGTAGACCATTAGCTATGCTTTTCAGTTTAATTATTAATTGATGAACTGTCTTAAATATTAACCCCCATATTACTTGGTGAATTGTTAACTGGCTTGCAGTGTGAGATCTTGTAGCATCTTGCCATCTGATATATTAGTCACTAGAGGAGTACCTCAGGGCTCTGTGTTTCATCTCCTTCTCTTTGGCATTTACTTCTCTGATTTAAAGATAATTGTCCAAAGCTTGTGGTTAACTGAGTGAGTGGACGACTGCAACTCAGTGCCATTATTTACCCCCCCCATGCACACAAAGGCTCTTATACAGTCCACAGTGCTCCCACCAATGCTTTAGACTCAATTAAAAAACACAGAAATGTATAGATTAGGAAAACACAGCTTTTTCACTGATATCACATAAATGGAACTCCATTTAAGGCTGATACAGTCATTAATCATCCATGTACTTTTGCTGAAAATGAACTGTCCTTTAATACTGAAGTATCAGTTACAGTAAGGAAAACTTTTTTCATTGTCTAGTTAATTATCAAAGGTATAGCATCAAGATCCAAAGCAATCTTAGTCCCCTTATATTCCATCCTTATCGGTAAATATAATTTTCTGATTGGTATGTATAATAACAAACATCTATCCTAACTTGAAAGAATTCAATGTTTCATAACCAATAAACTCAAAGGGCCATGCTGTCTTCGCTATTTGGGTAAATCAAGGCCTTTCACTTTTTTTCTTTCTTCTACAGATTCATCTGTAGACCATACCTTGCCTTTCGTGCTATGAAGGAAGAACCTACTTTTCTAGATCTTCTGCACCTCAGAAACACTTACAGTGTTAGGAATACTTGCTCCAAAGCTCTCACCTTATATTTATTGGAGGGAGTGGGGGGTGGGACTTGACCCAACCCAGTTCGGCTTTGTTAAGCGCAATTTATGCCTACTAAACCTGGTTGACGTCTTTGAGACAGTCACTAAGGCCATAGATGAGGGAAAGGTGGTTCAAACAGCCTACCTTGACCTTGCCAAGGCTTTTGACACCATTCCCCACTCAGGTATTGCAGAAAAACTCACCAGCCTGAACATAAACCCCTACGTCATGAGATGGGTTGCCAACTGGCTTACAGACAGAATTCACATGGTAAGAATAATGGCTTCCAGGTCCGACTCTAAACCAGTCACAAGTGGTGTCCTGCAAGGCTCGGTCCTGGGACCCCTAATGTTCGGCATATACTTCTTAGAAGTACAGGCAAACACAGGAGGACTATGGCTAACCAAGTTCGCTGATGACTGCAAACTGGGAGCCATAACTGATTCTCCGGCTGACACATACATCCTCCAAAAGGGCCTTACTGAGATGGACACCTGGTATCAAAGTCATGGCCTCAAGCTAAATGCCAAAAAATGCATAGTCATCCCGTTTGGGAAAAACAAAACAGCCACAAATTACCACATAGGTGGCAGCCCCCTTAATACAGAAGAGGTAATAAGAGATCTGGGGACCCAGGTAGATAGTAATCTCTCAATTGACAATCATATTGCCAAAGTAGTTAGGAAATCCTTCTATGTGGCCCATCTAATTACTAAAGGGTTCACATCTAGAAATAAAGAGGTTATAGTGCCCCTCTACTCATCACTCATCAGACCCATCATAGAGTACAATGCCCCATTTGGGATGTACCTCACAAGACACTTCCAACAGCTGGAAAGACCACAAAAGTACCTCACCAAGAGGATTACTGGCCTCAAACATATGTTATATGCAGCCCAACTGAAAAAACTCTGGCTGTACTCAGTGGCATATCACTTACTCAGAGGTGATCTCTGCCTGACTTACAAAGCCATGTCCAACTCAGAATTGATGGACATGCTCCACCTAAAGAAATCACTGTGAGCCATGTGCTCTAGTGAGCTAAACCTCACCACAACAATAAATAGAACATGCTGGAGGGATAGATTCCTGTCACAGAGACTCCCCATGCTTTGGAACAAAATTCCAAACTACATTAGGCAGAGCCCCTCACTAACACTCTACAAGAGAAACCTTGACGAGTGGATGGGTAACAGAAAATACACTCCTGGGATCACTTCATTGGCTCTGGTTGACAGAGGATCAGTTAATTAAAACATGGGGTGGCGAAAGCCAACACACTCTGGCTAGGCTTATAAATGCCCTTGGGCAGATAGCCTAGTACCTACCTATGAACCTATGAACCTATTACTAAAAGGATTCCCTACCTGTGGAATAAACGTGCATTGATTGCTAAAGAGTATAGTTCTTTAGTCTCATTCAAGTTAAGTCTAGATAATTGGATGAGTACACATACTAAATTATTAGTATTGCCCTTATCAACCTTCCTGTACTACTTACTAGGTGCATGGCCATGCTTTGCTACATATGTTTGTTCAAAGTGCCTGTCTGCCTAGTACTAGCCTATGGCCTATGAACCTAAATGTAATTGTTTGCTAACAGCTAAAAGATACAATAAGATATTTTTCAGCTGTTTGGGAACTATGGCAAGTCTAGGTAAAAGAACACTGGGGTACAAAAATAACCCTAATATCTATGAATCAGAAAATGTCTTAAGAATGTAACAAACAGAAAAGTGACAGTCAGTGCTTCTAGAAGAAGGCATGGGAAGATTTGAACCCTATAAATCCTCACTTAGCAATCACAGTGGCTGCATGCATCTGTTGTTAATGCTACAGTGTAATGTGCCTTTGAAAAAACAACATGGTCTGAGTTGGTGGCCCAAGCTTGTTTATTGGCTCAGGTGCTTGTCTGTGCAGGTAGGAGAGAATGGGCATGTCTAACAGGGGAGGAGAGTCATTTCTGCCTGCCAGAAACATGCCGTGGTAGCAAACAGGAAGCATCTTCCTGATTGTAGGGCAGGATACCCATGAAGCAGGGGAGCATGAGTGAGATGACACAGATAATGATGTTTGTGTCATCCCTGGTCTTCCCACTTAGGGGCTCCATTCCTATAAATATCTTCAAGTCATGCAAGTGATACCCAGTCCTGAATTCTGACCTCTCATCAATAAAAGTGGAGGGTGACTGTCTTACAGGCCAATGACCATGTGGGTCATTCTCTCTCGTGGAGCAGGAGTGCCCATCTGATTGGTTATGGTAAGATTCAGCCACTCTCCCCTGGTTATTTGGAATGGAATTATAAGAGGGGAACATGGCCATCTTATGTGTTAAAAGCCATGACGTTGTTCTCTTCATGCGAAGAGAACTATTTTGTTCTCCAAATGCTTATCTTATGAAAACCAAAATATAAAAACCTCTCTCTTAATAACACAACCATTGAAGTCACTTCTCACAGCAAATTATCAGGGTTGATAATGGATAATAATCTTTAATTTGACTTGCATATACAAAGTTGCATAAAAAACTCACCAATAACTAGAGATACTTTAAAGTGCCAAAAACTTGTTCACCAATGCAGATAAAACTAAACTTGCTAATACTTATCTCCCCCTCTCACTACTTTATGGTGCTCCCATCCTTACCAACCTCCAGGAATCACAGAAATAAAAACTTGAACCCTACTACAATAAAGTGGCTAAATTTGCAGCAAACATCACTTTCCAAACATACCTCTGTATAACACTAAAAAAACAAAATTGGTTAGAACTACCTCATCAACTAACATACTTATAAAATTATCCCGCACCCATTTACTTGTCCAGCACTAAATGCCATTCTACACAACTATGATTCCAATTGGTCATTATGATCCAATGACCAAATACTCCTCTGTGTCGAGAAAGTTATCAAATCTGCTGAGTATGGTCTGTAGTCATACCATGCTGCTAAGGACTGGAACTCCATACCTGTATCCATCAGGTCAATGCCCTCCCTCTGGTCCTTTAAAACCATTCTGAAAGACTTTCTAGTCAACATCTGGCTCTGTTCTTGCTCAACCCCATGACAAACTATATCACTAAATATGATCAAGTACCTGTTTGTACCTCACACCCACTTATTCTCCCTTCTTTACTCACTGTCTTACTTCAATCAATTTCTGTCCCCTGACTCTCTTTCTAAATATCCCATAACCCTGTTTTTCTCTCACTTCCTGTTGCAATTCATGTTTGTATTACACTTATTTACCTCTAATTTCTCTATAAACTGGCTAAAATTTTTCTAAATCTTAAATCATTGTCTTATATGTTGTATCTGTTCTTAACCAATGTTTCCACATTATGTCTAATATGGTATAATTACTTAAACCATAGATGTTTTTGTATTATTTTTGAAGACTGTGAAATTATTTGTTCTTAAAATGTTTTTGTAATATTTTTGGTGCTTTTCCCCACTGAAAATGGGTTCCCACCCATTCGGACATTCCCAGTAATTGAATGTCAATTAATTAATTAACTTAATTTTTAGTGATATGTAAATTAATGGCAGTTATACAATAATGCACCAAAAGAGAAAAATGCAGGGTTCTAAGAGGAATATAAAATGCGAACAGTTCAGTTACATGTTCCAAGCTACTTTCAAATAAAAATTTGTCACACATCTTTGTGAGATTTGTTTATGATAGTAATGCAGAACTAAAAAGAGGAACTTCTTAAAGCAAATGACAGGTACATGTGATAATAAAATATAGTAAGAAGACAAAGTAAAAATGATAACAAAGGAAGAGGAGATAAAGAAAAAAATGATAATAAATATCATAAAACTAAACATCTGTTAGTAAGAGGAAGTAGACATTTTACAGAAAGATAAACATAACTAAGAGCTATTCATTTTGACCCATTAGGTACATGAAGCACAAATGCTGATGTGAAAAAAAATACTATCACATTTATTTATTTTCTTTTATTTGTTTACCCGGTCAGCCTAGTAAGTATAATTACTTATTTTTCGTATTTTCAGGGGTGACCAGGAAGCACTGGTCTGGTTAACTTAATTTTTTGGAGTTACATAATATTAATCTACAATACAAGGGAATCAGACATATAACTTCAGAGTGAAGCTCTGTGTCTATTTTTAACCTAGACACACACATTTTTTCTCATTGCATTCATGGATGAATGAGGAATATCATATGTTAGACAGAAATAATGGAATTTATATTTTAACTATAATTTTAGTGTGAGTGAAGAAGGGAGGTACAGATAAAGGTAAACCGGGTTGCAACTGAAATGTACCCGTGCCCAAAATGTGCACCCAGCAATATCATTCTGCTTTGCAGAGATAAACACTGCATACTATTGTACCTCTTTTGGAAATTAGACATTATGAACAGTACAACTCAGGAGGTCTGACATATATATGAGGGGTGCATTAATACCAGATATGTGATGAGCAACTCTCTGGATGAACTGCGCAAAATAAGATGCGTTGACAGAAAATACAACATTTTCAAAAACAAGTTACGTGAGTTATAACAAAACTGAACTATGGAAGAGTGGCTATTACAACAACCCTCTCCATTTCTACTGCTTTGCTAAAAGTTCATTCTTTACACCTGACAATTCATTTATATCTGGGTTAGAAGCAATTTTGTTTGTTCACTAGATCCAATCTATACAAAGATTGGAGAAAAAAGCAGAAAGCAAATGAGTAGCCGCCTTTTATACCTACATTGGGTGGCATAGGATATTGTAATGCAAGAGGTTCCAGAGCAAAAATAGTAAGCAAAGAGAGAAAGCAGAGATCAACATCACGACAATGTAAATCTTATAATTAGCATTTTTTACAAAAGCTGTCTTAGAATGAGATTATTTGTCCCCATCTGCTTTCTCAATGTGGAATTCAGATGGAACTTTTTAGTACCCCATTTAAGCAGCTCATTCGTATGCCTTTAGCAAGAAGATGTTATAAATATACACCACAGTAGGCATGCACAGAACTGATTTTATAGCCCATTCGATGAGGGGCTTGCAGTCTGGCAGCTGGTGGGAGTCCTACCTCTTTTGTAATATCTGTTATAAAATCCATCATACTATGTTAAACTGTTCTGCCTTTTGACAACCTCCTGCTAAGCTCTTTTAGGAAATACACATTTGACTCACATTCCTAAGTTATTCCTTTGCTTTTGCTATTCATAAGCATTATGGCACAATCCTTCTTATTTAGAGGAACCTGCCAGGAAAACTGTGTATCTGATATTTGTCCTGTAATACAGATATATTCTTTGTTTTGTGCTACATGACATTTAAGTAAGCCTTCTGCAGAACAGCTGAGAAAAACCCATGATATATATATATGTATGTATGTATGTGTACATATATATATATATA